>NC_142040.1:56300052-56526703 GCF_982192425.1 Myodes glareolus
CTGTCTCTATCTCCATCCATCGCCAGATGAAGGTTCTATGGTGATAAGCAAAATATTCATCAGTACGGTTATGGGCCAAGGCCGGTTCAAGCACCCTCTCCCCTGTCCAGAGAACAATCTGGGGATCTCTCCTTGGACCTGGGATCCCATTTATAATCAAGTCTCCTGTAAACCCTAAATTGACTCCCTTAGTTGAAATATATTCTTCCCTGATCCCATATCCATCCTTCCTCGTCCCCTCCATCCCAGTCCACCGAGCTTTCCCCATTCCTCCCCTACTCCCTTCTCTCTAACCCTCTCCCCTTCCAACAACCCTCCCACCCCCCCATGCACCCGAGGTTACCTGGGACTCTTGTCTATTTCCAATCTCCAGGAGGAAATCTACATGATTTTCATCAGTTTCACCTTCTTATTTAGCTTCTCTAGGATCACGAATAATAGACTCAAAGACCTTTAATTATTAAAGTGGTTAGAATCCACTTATGAGTGAATACATACCATATTCCTCTTTTTGGGTCTGGCTTACGTCACTCAGTAAAGCGTTTGCAGACGATATGATAGTGTACATAAGTGACCCCAAAAACTCTACCAAAGAACTCCTACAGTTGATAAACACCTTTAGTAATGTGGCAGGATACAAGATCAACTCCAAAAAATCGGTTGCCCTCCTATACACAAAGGATAAAGAAGCAGAGAGGGAAATCAGAGAAACATCACCTTTCATGATAGCCACAAATAGCATAAAATATCTTGGGGTAACTCTAACCAAGGAAGTGAAAGACCTATTTGACAAGAACTTTAAGTCCTTGAAGAAAGAAATTGAGGAGGATACCAGAAAATGGAAAGACCTCCCCTGCTCTTGGATTGGGAGAATCAACGTAGTAAAAATGGCAATTCTTAAACATCATTTTAACAAATTCTAGGTATGCCTGCGATTTAGCAATGAATTGCTTTATACCTAACATGTGTATGTTTCTGTTGAGAGTGTGAAAATACTTATAAATATTTACATTCTGAATCTAAAAGTTAAAGCCATTATTAGGAAGGAAATTTATTCTTGTTCTATATTGTTCAAGGTCTGTTTATTTTCCACTGAAATGGTAAATAAATATTATTTGAGCACATAGAAATCTGTTTATGTCTCTTATCTTGATTTAAAAATTAAAAACTAAAATAGGGAACAACTCTGATATTCTAGTAGTTAATTTTTTTGTTTCATCAATAGAATTTTAAATAGTCATTGATAAAATGACTGTAGGAACAACTTGATTTGATAACAAAGGCTTGGACTTGTTTTCATAATAAATTTTCTTTCCTTAAGGTCTGTAAGAAGGAATGGAAAATGTGATTTGACATTTCCAATAGCATATATATATATATATATATATATATATATATATATCACACTATTCCAACAATTTATCACTTACTATTGGTAGGCTCTAAATTTGTCTGTAATGAACTCAAGTTACCTGTTGCATCATATATTTTGAAATAAAATATAACTACAACATAACATATTACCTTTTCCTTGCTCCGCTATCTTCCATTTACCTCTCACTTGTTCCCTCGCAAGTTCATGAGGTCTTTTTATTCAGTTATTTTATGTAACTCTGGCTGTCCATATGTCCTTTTTTCCATCCACCTATAATCTATCTAAATTTCTATCTATCTACCTATCTATCTGAATATCTATATGTATATTAGTGTATGTGTTCACACACAGGCAGACATACACATGAAGACACACACATGCAGACACATACACTGACAGACCCACATATATTGTATATAACCTAAAATGGAAATGCTACCTGCTCAGTATTAGTGTTATTTGTGTGTATATGAATTCAGTGTTGATCCTTGAAACTGAATAACCAGATGGTGGTTCTCATTTGTAGAGAAGACAATTTCCAATCTCAGCCTTCCTTAATTTTTGTATAGCTTTTGTCTAAAATGTTTATTGGCGAAATTCATCAGGTCAGAAATGCAGAGAACAAGTGATCATGGGGTGTCTAACCATGATTGACATATTTATAAAACAACTCTTGCATCCATGTCTTAAAGAAGACAGGGAGAAAGACTTTAGGAGACAAAGAAAAGGAAATCTGCTGTGAAAACATGTTTTCTAGAAAAGGCAGAGGAACTTCATCCACCATACCTGACCATCAAATTGCTATAAGATGTAGCTACTTTTGGACTGTCAGAGTATCTCCTTCTAATTGAAAACTTCCAGAAACTCCTGGTTACGTAAGTTAAACGGTAGAGTTTTAGTTACTATTATATTGTTCACTAACTCTTAATGAATTCTGTTTCAGTAACATACATGATAAAATAAATTTGTCATTACTTCTGGCTGAGAGACTGGCTTTATTTTTTAGCAATTGATATAGAACACCCTCTTGAAAAATCCCATCTTTGAAATCAAGGGCATTGTTAAGCTTCTTAAGCAGACATTATCCCTTACAACCTGGATATCTCATAGAATTTAGTATCCATTCTTCACATTCCTGCAAGATTTCTGGAGACGACTGTGTCCTTGCCATGGCCTCTTGCTATTAGATCCTGCTTCTCAACAAGCCTTGCTTACAAACCTCTTGCCCTGATGGAGTTTTTGTATCTGTTGCCACTGACTGTGTATGGGCTACTGACTGTGTTTGTTTATACTGTAATCAGTTTTGATGATAACTGTATGCATGACGTACTCTTCATTGTCTAGAAATATAACATTGGGAATTATCATTCATATAGATAATGAAAATGTTTAACTTCCTGATAGATTAAGGAAAAGAAATGACATTGTTGTATTGTTGAGTGTACTTCTGCCTTCTCTCAACTTCTCCCCATTTTCTGTGCACTTAAGCTTTGCAAAAGCTTGGCAATTACCACTGCTTCAGATGGGAAGAGATGTTATATGTGCAATCTGAAAAGTTTTAGATTTCATAATGTAAACACTATGAATTATTTTGTAAACAATTCTTTTTTAATCACTACAAATTTGGAGACAGGCAGATGTTTAAAATTGATTTCAAGAGTGTTTTAACATCAACTGTTTTTGAAGTTATAATAAAATTACATCACCTTTCCTTCCATTTCTTCAATCTGAACCCTCTAATAGACCCTTGTACCTTTCTCACTCTTTCAAATTTATGGCTTCCTATGCATCAATTATCGTCTCATATATATTCATTTTAATATATATGCACACACATATATTTATATATATTTCTAAATACATATATTTCAAAATACATTAATACAACCTGAACCAGCTGAATAATGGTATTTTATGTATACATTAAAACCATTAGAAACTTTTTTGCCAATCGGTGTGTTCTTTCTAAGAATGATTGTTTCTTCTTCTCTCAGCACTCATTAGTGACCTGAATGATATGACATTAAATGAGTAGAAAGGAGCGAAAATGAATTGATTTTTGTCATGTTCTGGCAGCATGTCTAGTTTGCTTAGAATTCTGAAAAATGCTGATTGATGATGAAAATATTATTGTATGTCTCTATTTCCCCAAAGTCTTTTATCAAATAAATTTTCACATAGGTTGGAATGCTCCGATTATCATTGAACATTGCTTTCAAATATCATACCTGTGAAAATATTTACCCACATATAAGGGTTGAGACAATGGACATGGCAATAAATACACAATGGTTGCTTTGCAAATATGAGAAACTGAGATCAATCCTTAATATGGCCTTCTAAACTTATGTGCAGCATATAAACTTTTGTGTTTAAATAGAATTATTATCATTTAAGACCATGTATCTGGACTGTTGGTTTTATGAACAAAGACCTGGCTCACAAAAATATAAGAAAATTAATTGATATTTAATATTAATACACCCTATGTTTTCACATGATTTTTAAAATTCCTTCAATATAGATGACTATTGTGAATCTAAAACTGTAAAAATTTATATTGCAGGAAATTTAATGTTATTTGTTAATTTAAGCTCCCATTATCTGTTCATATCTGACACAGAATAAAAGAAAAGGTTACACTTTATGAATTTTTGTAAAATATTTGTACTATAGCTATAATCAGTGAATACATTTCCTCTTTCACGTGAATTTAAAAACCCTTTAAATGTCACAGAAATTGTAAGAGAATAATTATTAATACCAAATCTATTATTTGAACATTATTTAGATAGAATCATCTGACTACAGTGGATTCACCTGTCAGTTTCACAATACACAGAATTGAAACCCGGTTGACACTATGAATATATTAAATATAAATGTTTTAAATGTGAGAATAATTGGCTATCCCAACATTTTCAGTGTAGCACACGTAATTTTCTTGTGTCCTTATATTTGTGCTTAGCTTTCGAAAGCTAATATTGGAAAGCAATGAAAGGAAGAAAGCAAGAGATGGAGGAAGGGAGGGAAGAAAGAGGAGAAAAAGTTAGATGTAGTAGAAATGTTAATTATTTAGCAGTTTTATCTGTTGGCTTCTAACAACTGATGTGGCTGATCCTCATAAAGGTAATTAACAAGTGAAACTACCTTTCATTCCATGAATGAATTCTCTACCTTAATACACAAGTGAAATTAATCATTTCTATTCTGATAATGGAAGTTTAAGTAGTTTAAATTGTAATTGTGAAGGCAGTGTCATTGCTACTGTGACTTAATCATATATTTTCTTGCCATGTGCATATTTCTCTGACAAAGCAATATACATCAGTGACTATAATCCTGAATAAGAAAATATTTACAACATTTACAATAGGTTAATCAATATATAAATATTGATACTATAGCTATATATTGGTGAAAATCCATTACCTGTTCATAAACTATCCCCAAAATGGTCAGCTTGTCTCCAAAGCATTTTTCTCTACATGTATACAGATCACATACTCATGCTGTATCTGTGCATTTATGTCTTTCAGACAGATGCTCATTTAGAAATTCTTTTGATCTTTCTTTCATTTTTGAACTATATTTCCTGTTTAAGGCCTTGGTACTTCTCAGTGCTGTTTATTTATTTTTTTCTGACATATTTTTCCAGATAATGCTGTATAGTTTGTTAGTCACTATTTGATCTGTCTTTTTGAAAATTTGATAACTGGGTTTGATTACTCTCTGTGTTTGTGAAATTCTAGCAAAGGTTTATGGACAAAACTAAACTGTAACATGAGGGCCAGCTTGTTGGGTTTCTGTCCCACCTGGTACCCCACAACCACCATACCCCAAGGAAAATCACACACAGGACTCCATAAGATTATAAACTGATTGGCCCATTAGCTCAGGTTTCTTGTTAACTCTTATAGCTTATATTAACCCATTATTCTCATCTATGTTAGCCATATGACTTGGTACCTTTTTCAGCTGTCCACTCACATGATGCTTCTTCAGTGATTTGGGCAGGAATGGCGGAGGGAGCTTCCTGCTTCCCAGAATACTCCTGTTCTCTTTGCTCCACCTCTACTTCCTGTCTGGTTTTCCCACCTATACTTCCTGTCTGGCCAATCAGCATTTATTTAAAATATGATTGACAGAATACAGACAATTCTCTCACACCACTAAACTTTCTGGCAGGCTACATTCAACTATAGCAACAAGTATTTCATGTTCCTTTCCATCTAAAGGTGATTTCCATTTGATTTTTTAACAAATTTAACTCTGTTATCTAGAGAAGGATTATATTGTTACCATTGAAAAAACCCATTTTTTCCCCTAACATTTTAAAATATTTTATGTATTTATTTCAAATTATTCCTTTGCTACCTTAAGGTATCAACAAAAATATTTCAATAATTTTATTAGTGGATATTAATTACCACAATTAGTTTTTTATATTTTATAAATGCCTATAGTTGCTTATATATAGCCATTTATAATGTTTCCTTCCCCCTTGTTAGGATCCTACTCATCTCCTTTCTCTTTCTATTGTTTTATTGATTCCCTGATTTTCATTGGGACTTACAGAAGTATAGCTATTAACTATAACAGCAGCATTAGCACACCATCTGTATCGCACAATTTAAAAGAACATTCCTCTTAGTCTTCACATGTATATGAATTCTCACAGACAGACTAGGCATAGTGAACAACTCTCTTCTCCATGATAGGATATTTATGGACCCAAGTTGTAAATATATTAGGTAGGACATCAAAGCCATTTTGGGTTCATAAGTGGAATTTCTATTGTTCTTAGAAATTACTTGTACTTTTGATGTTAGAAATGTAATATTCCCAAGTAAATGCTGTAACCAAATGTAAATATGATTCTTATATATTACTGTTTAAAAAATCCACATCAAAAACACCCCAACATTTCCATTTTATGAAGAAATATCGTGTTACTGGGCAGGAATATCTATGTGTTATATCGGATGTTATTTTATAGAGTCTGTATGGTGTGGGAGTCCACTTAAATATAAAGAATGACTTCTGTAATACTATTTCTACTAGAATTATTGTCATGTATTAAAGTGTACACAGATTCCAAAGCAATAGACAGAAAGTTTTTAAAATGGATAGAGGCGTTTTTTTTTTTTCCTGGAAAGAAAACATTGTGAGATACTAAAGACCAATTATTATGTCTCTTCATCTCCTGGAAAGGTCTTTACTGTTGCCACAAGTCTTGATGAGTTATGAGTGTTTTACAGCAGGAAAAAAGAGATAATGGTTATAATGCCACAATGTGAATTTCAACTTTCATCCTTTCCTCCAAAGTTAAAAGTTAGCTTCCAAAGCTTTTAGAAAGCTGCCCTTTTCAAACTTTAAATCTAGCGCATCCATCTTATTGATTTATTCACAGTAAATGTTACCCTCTCATTCTTTGTATGTGAAACCGAGGACTAATGTGATGCTGAAGCCCTGGCAACTTTCTTGTATGTAACTTCACTAAATAGTGAAATATATAGCATTTCTGGTCAAGGCAATACAGCCTGGAGACAAAAAGTTTGTTTCCCAGTAACAGAGGATATACAATAAGTTCAAATTTACAACAATATCAAAAGGGAACCATTTTACTATTCCATAAAAGATAATTTATATAAAGAGGATCCGCTCTTAAATAATTCTGAATGGAAATTTGATTGTATGATGAATATCTGATGGCTCATTTTGGAGGTGGCCCTTGTTGATGGTGCAAATCTTTTAGATTCATATGTGTGAGTGCATATAAAAAGAAATCATAATACAGACAAGCAAGAAGAAAATATATAACTTATTTAGTTATAAAAATATCTCATTTTTTAATTTACATGTTTATTCATTTACAGAATTTGGATTCTTTTAGTTTCATTTTGCTTTTGTGTAATTCATTCCATGTACCGACTTTACTGAATTAATTTATTTCTCACTCAGTAAAGGTTTACAAAGCAAGAGGGGCTTACAGAAGCTTGAATTTTCAATAATAACCAAATATGTGGCAGCTATTTCTACTGGCATTTCCCAACCCTGAGGAAAAATTAGTCAATCAATCATATCTGTTTGTTTTGAGTGGTTGATCTTCAAGTCCCTTTCTTTTGTTCAGTATCTAGAAAACCAAGAGGAATACGTAAAAGAGCAACAGTGATTAACTTGTCTTTGAGAAACATCCACTAGCAAGAATTTCCTAGCAGGCATTAGACTGTGACCTAATCAGTTAATGATGCAGAATTGTGATGATGAAAAGAGAGTGGCTGTGCCAAGCATAAATACTAACAGTGTGTGTAACATTAGTGTTTGATATGTACTAGTGTTGTGTAACAAGGATGTATATTCTCCTTATACATATACCACTCAGAGGCACTGAGTGCTGAGGAAAAAATATAAATATAAATGTCATATATGCTAAAAGAAATAGTATTGGGAAGAAATAAAAGTATAAATATATGTATAAGGAAAGTGCAGGTAAAGGGAGAGAAGAAGGGACACAAGTGAACAAAAATGAAATATTTGAAGAAAACAAAATCATTTAAGGAAAATTCAGAAAACGATAAAATATGGAAAATGTTAAAGCATTATTGTTTGTTTTCTAGAGCATAAATATATAAAAAGAAAACTGGACTAAAAGAAATAGAGTAAAATTAATACTTCCCTTCGTGTCATAATGGAAAAATTTGCAATCTATGTTTTGAATTTTAGATAAATTCTGTTTTATATTAGCACTAATATTAACATGACTGAATTTTTCTAGGCTATTAAAACATTAGCTGAATTTGCTTTTAAAATAAATTGACTAAAGGCAACTTTATTATTGTGTGTGGGGGGAGGAGAGGGAGAGAGAGAGAGAGCAAGAAAGTGATGTGAGTAGACATACTTGTATTTGTATATGGAAGACAGAGGTTGATTTTGTCTATTTTCCTCTTCCATACTCCAATATTTGGGACAAGGTTTCTTGCTGATAATTGAGCTTATTATTTTTGATATACTGGTGGACCACAAAACTTGTGTTCTGCCTAATGTCATCCTCACCATTCCCAGTATGAAGGATAAAATTATTACATGGGGACTCAGGTCTGCATGTTTGCATAGCATGTATTTTACCCACTGAACTACATGTGCCACCTCTATAAACATGTTTAAATATTTTCACCACGTAGTTCATAACTCTTTAGTCTCAATACATAGATTTATTTATTTATATATGTATATGTTGTTCATTGTTACTGCATCTTATACTATGATGCCTCAGTAGTCTCTGTCCATGGGAGGATTTGAAAGAATTGAGATTTCTTCAAAGTTTGCTTGCCTAATACAGTGAATACATTTTGAGGTCTTAACAATAGATTAGCTAATTTATAAATACAAACAAAGCAAATAACATACAGAGAATGTTAAAAAAATGTTACACAGAAACTATTACACATGAAATGTTAAAAAATCTCATCACATGAAAAATAATTAATTAGACTGTGAAAGCATTTTTAATATTATCACTTGATGTGAAGACATTTGGAAGTCAAAAAATGGGAAATCACCCTCTTGTTGGTTTTTAACAAGTCATAAATTTAGTTTCTCCTATGCAACTGATTATTTATATACATCTTAACTCATAACAGTATTTTTTCTGACTACAAAAGATAAATTTATTTGTGCCTTAAATACTTTGAGGATACTTACATCTATTTTTGAATATATATTTATCATATATGTATATATACAAACATATAATTATATAATGTATTTATCCATTCTTCTTTCCTTCATTTTTCTCACTGATTTGCATTCTCTACCATTAATCCTGCATATGAATACAAAACACTTCTTGTGATATCAGACATAAATGAAGAGACTTCTCTTCCAAACTGCTGTTTTCTACTGCTTTTCTCTACTTTTATGCCTTAGGCAAGAACAGTATTTGCACCACCTTTAAAAACCAGGTTTTTGAAGACTTGCATGCCAAGGTTCTCATCATTCTTTTGATGTTGTCCTTTTACTTCAGATTTTGTCAACTGAATACTCACAGAGACAACCTCATAACTCAACTTTTATTTTAATATTAATCTACACAAAACTTTTAAGTGACTACATAAATATTGTTCTCTAAAGACCGTACTTTTTAATTACAAACTGTCATTACTGCTGAGCTCCCCCCATTTCTCCAAAATTTCATACTTACAAGAATATCAAGAATCCAAATTTCCCATAATGAGAAACTACTGTCAAATAGACACTTACTGTGACTCCTTAACAGAAAGTTATGTAACTTCCTTTACTATAAATGATATAGCTAAGTAATATATCACAGTCCTCAGTTGTCATTTTTGCTCATTAATAAGATCAATTCTTGTGTTTTCAACTGTACTTTGATTGATTGTTAAGAGGTATATCATCTATTCATTTAACACAGCACATGTATAATTAAATTTAAATTGATGATTATAAAATCCAGTTTTCAATCTGTATTTACAGTTTTTGTCATATCCTATTCTGTTTTATCCTATTTTATCATCTTATATAACATAAGAAGACTGAAGATTCTTTAAATATGTTTGTTTGCATGTATGTCTGTGTATGCCTACATAGTTTCTTTGCATGTTAGAAAGTAATAGATCCTCAGAAACTATAATGATGATGAATTGTGAGTTATCATGTCTTCATGTGGGTGCTGGGAATCAAATTTTAGTTATTTGGAAGAACAGTCACTGTTTTTAATCACCAAGCAACCTTTGCAGGATTAATATCTCTTTATAAAAACATTTACTTATTTCGCTTTACCAACATGCAGACAAACATTCTCTATGAATGCCGAGTGTGTACCGAGTCATTTTGCCAGTCCTACAAAATTCAATTTTTAATCAATTGCATACATTATTTCTTTCTCATGATAGTTGGGATATCTTAACAATATTCTTTCTTGAATTATTTTGATGTACAAATAAAATATTTACAATAATTTACAATACATTTAAAATAGTCATGTCTTAACAGTGGTAAGAATTGAAATAGTTGCACTCTGTGCTGTTATCCATGAGCTTTTACTAGAATGATGAAATTATTTACATTTATTTTTGTACTAATACTTTTTTCATTTCTTTAACATATGTCAAAATATATATGATTTACTTGAAACCTAGACATATGCCTATACAAAAATTGGTGAAGAGGAGGTATTTGGCTGGGCGAGTACATACAATAAGTTTGGGGAAAAGGAACTAGATGGTTATAATGATGCAATAATATTATAATCTCAAAAAATAAACTAAATAAAAATCACCCATGCAAATAACTATGGGAGCTTTGATATTTCAAACAACCTGCTAGAGCTTTGATTAGCATGAGTGTCCCTCAAAGATTCATGTGTTAAAAACTACACATCCTATGTGAAATTTGGGGACCTTCTGTTGACTTGGAGAGATGTAGTCTATTTTGAGGTCCTCAAGTTCCAGGAAACAAGTCTTGGAAATGGCATTGCTAGCTCAATCTTTCTCTCTTCTTCTTGCTTATGGTATTTTGACCGGTTAAATGATTTGAACATGATGAACTCCCCTTATCAGTGATTCAAAATAAAGGAGAAGTATATCTTAATCATGAGGGAGAAAGTATTAAACTTTTCCATTTTCGTAAGTTCTTACAAGAACTTAAGCCGATAAAGCAGCCTGAAACTGTCTAAGAATCATACAGAAAGTTAGCTTCCTACATTAGAATGTAGTTTCTCATAGCAAACCAAACAATGGTATCCTGATTTTCATCCAGGCCCCACAGATTTCAAAATATCAAGAAATAGAAATGAAAGGATTCAATTGATGTCTATAAATACAATGGATTTGTGTTATACCTAAAAACTGATGTGACAATGGGAATATGTATTAGAAGATAAAGCAATTTTGATAATTATTTTAGAGAGAAATGATCTATTTTGAATTCCAAACTACAATTGTATATACAACCATCCTTGAAAAGGCTTTCCAGAACAAATATGAAGAGCTCTTCAGTGTAATAGGCACACACGGAAATAGCAGAGGAGGGGAGGAGGATGGCCCTGGGGGAATGGGATGGTTGGGATGGAGGAAGGGTAGATATGGGAGCAGGGAAGAAGATATCTTAATTAAGAGAGCCGTCGTAGGGCTGGCAAGAGACTTGACTCTAGAGGGGTTCCCAGATGTCCATGGAGATGTCCCCAGCTAGTTCCTTGGGCAGATGAGGAGAGGGAGCCTGAAGTGGCTCTATCCAATAGCCACACTGATGAATATCTTGCATATCACTATAGAAGCTTCATCTGGTGATGGATGGAGAGAGACAGAGACCCATATTGGAGCACTGGACTGAACTCTCAAGGCCCAAATGAGGAGCAGAAGGAGGGAGAACATGAGCAAGGAAGTCATGTGCCCACTCACTGAGACGGTGGGGCTGATCTAATGGAAGCTCACCAAGGCCAGCTGGACTGGGACTGAAAAAGCACGGGATCAAACCGGACACTCTGAATGTGGCGGACAAAGAGGGCTGACTGAGAAGTCAAGGACAATGGCACTGGGTTTTGATTCTATTGCATGTACTGGCTTTGTGGGAGCCTAGTCTGTTTGGTTATGCATCTTCCTGGACCTGGATGGAGGGGGTAGGACCTTGGACTTCCCACAGGGCAGGGAACCCTGACTGCTCTTTGGACTGGAGAGGGAGGGGGAGAGGAGGGGGAAGGGGGAGGGAAATGGGAGGTAGGGACGAGATGGAAATTTTTTAACAATAATAATAATAATAAAAAGTAGGGAGCATGAAAAAACTCACTGTAATATATAAAAAGAGTCTTTTCTAAGTCTTGTATGGAAGCTGTGATATTTCCATAAATGAAAAGTCTATAGTAATAGATACAAGAGCAGAAGGTAAGGAATCAAATCCTACCTGTAAAGAAACTGCCAAATAACAAAGGAAAACAGTAACACAAGGCAAAGAAACAAATTGTTTTCAAAGAGAAATGGAAATACCTAATAAAAATCTCATCTGACATCTATTGATTAAAATAAATAGATTTGGTGTGGGAGGCAGTTAGAGAGGGAGAGTAATGAGACACCTTGATGGGGGGCATTTTGTGGTCAGGTAGAAATCTGGTGCAAGGGAAACTCCCAGGAATCTACAAGGATAACCCCAGCTAGGACTCCTAAAAATAGTGGATCGGTTGTCTGAACTGGCCATTTCCTATAATCAGATTGATAACTACCCCAAAGTTGTCATGAGAGAGCCTTCATCCTGTGACCACATTGGAAACAGATGCAGAAAGCCACAGCCAAGCACTGGGTCAAGTGTCGGGAACCCTGTAGAAGAGAAGAAGGAAGGGTTTTATGAGGTAGGTGGGGGAGTGTGGGGCAGAAAATGGTGTCAAGATCATTGCAAGGGAATCTACAGAAAACTATCCTGATCTTGTAGAAGCTCACAGACTCTGGACCAACAGCTAGGGAGCATGAATAGGACCAATGTAGGCCAGGCTCCCTGCCTCTCAGTGACAGTTGTCTTCCTTGATCTACCTTTTGGACTACTATTGGTGGAAGCAGGTCATGTGCCTAACACTTTGGATGGCTTCCAGGAATTTACTCCTCATACTGACTTGCCTTGACCAGCCTTAATGCAAGGGGAGAAACTTAGTCATACTTCAACTAGATATGCTATGCTTTAATGTCTTCCATGGGAGGCTTGTCCCTTTCTAAACAAAAACATGGGTGTAATGGATTGCTAAAACAGCAGCAGGGAAAGTGGGAGGAGAAAGAGAAGAGAGGAGAGAGGAGAAACTTTGGTTGGAATATAAAAAAATGTATAATTTAATTAATAATAAAATGAAAAAAATGTTGAAGTAAAGAGACATTAAGTAAATGAACAGAATTATTTAAAAGATCAATCAAATTTCTGTCCACAAAAGATACCTTTTACTTTTAAGACCACACATAATTAGGACTGGGAGATAGTTTGGGGGTTAAACATAGCTGTTGTCATACAGAGGATATGTGTTTAATCTCTGTGATCTACAAGGTGGATAGAAAATAAATATTGACTTCCTTAAGTTATCCTCTTACTTCTACATGCATACTCCAATAATGACACTGGATAAATTATTTAGAAATGAATGAATAAACAAACAAAACCTGAATATAATTTCATATGAACCAGGACAAAAGTATGATTTTCTATACCTGCACAAGATATAGACAAATAAAAGCATTGCAAAGTTATACAGGGGATCTTCAAAGAATAATTTTAAGTATGTGTGTGACAATTATCAGTGTGTATAAGTATGTAAAGTAGATGTTTAAAAATGCAAGGGAAGACAGAAGCTGAGATAGGAATTGAGTACCATGAATACTCAATTAAACACTGGGAATATTGTCTAGACAGAAAACCAAGAAGAAATATTATACTAGAACTCAACTTTAGACCAAGTAGATCATAACAGATATATGCAACCATTTTAAGCAACAGCAGACAATAAGTTTTCTTCTCAAAGTCATAAAGTCAATCTTTTACATTAGATCATAGGTTATACTAGAACAAAGAGCATAGTGGAACAAAACATAATTAACACAATTAAGACCAGTGTTTTATAAAGTTAGAATTCACATATATACAAACTAAATAGCATTCTACTTAAAAAGCAGTGACTCAAAAATATTAATAAGTAAATATAAATGCTCTTGAAACAACAGCAAAGTAGAAATCAAAGTGTTAAAACTAAAGGAGTGCATCCAAAGATCTCTAAAATGAAAGTATTAGAAACAAATTCTTTCAGTCCAAAGATTGCATTTGCACAACTGTATAAATAATCACGTTAATGAATATTGTATTCCAAAAACCATAAAACTGGTAAATTAAGGGAAAAAGATACAAAGGGAAAGTAATAAAAAGTATCAGAATGGAGATATACAAAAGAGACTAGAAAATTAAGAAAAATCTATGAAATTGTTCATTTTTAAAAATATATAAATACAACTGAAATATTTTTAGCTAGGAATAAAAATGAAATACATAACGTCATAAATGAAAAAACTATCTTCTATGTGAATATAGAAACGTAGACAACCTAAGAATCTATTGGAGGCAAGTGTGTAAACAGTGGATAACTTAGAATAAATTCATAAATTTCCAGAAACTTACAACCTACTATTATAGAATCATAAAGAAATGTATCAAGTCATCTATATAATGTAAGGGTATTGTCTCAGAAATTCTTTACAAAGAAAAGTTTGTCTTTATTTGTTCATTAATAAATCCTCTTAAAAATAGGAAATAATTTAAGAGACACAAATTCCAAAACGTTTAAATCTGGGTGAAGGTTCTTTGAGGACAATGAAGGTTGTCATCAATCTGATGACAGAGGAAGGCCAGTTTAGGCATCCTCTCCACTGTTGCTTAAAGTCTTAGCTGGGGTCATTGCTGGGAATCTCCTAGTGCTATGTTTCATAAGAAGACAGTGCCTTATTGATTCACTAAATCATGAAATTTCTTTCCTTGTCCCCCACTCTGTCTTTCCACCTTCTCAAGCATACTGCCACCTTATGTTCTCCTCTTCCCTCCTCATATCCCCTTCTCCTTCCATGCTCCCTTCCTCCCCAACACACTTACAATTTTTTTCAGGAGATCTTGTCTGTTTTCCCTTCCCAGGGGAATCCATGTATGTCCCTCTTAGGGTACTTCTTGTTATCTAGCTTCTCTGGGATTGTGGACTATAGGCTGGTCATCCTTTACTGTACATCTAATATTAACTTATAATTGTGTACGTACTATGTTTGTCTATCTGAGTCTGGGTTACCTCACTTAGGATGATATTTTCTAATTCCACCTATTTGCATACAAATTTCAAGATGTCATTGTGTTTTACCTCTGAGGAGTGTATCACATTTTCTTTATCTGTTGTTCACTTGAGGGACACTTGGTTGCTTTCAGGTTCTGTCTATTATGAATAATGCTGCTATGAACACACTTGTGCAAATGTTTTGTAGTATGAGTGTGCATCCTTTGGATATATGCCTAAGAGGGGTCTTCAAGTAGAATGATTCCAGCAATTGATGGAAGCAAGTACAAAGATCTACAGCAAAACACTAGGCTAAGCTTCCAGTGACTAGTTCAAGAGAAAGAGCAGTAATATTGTGATCAAAGGGTTGAAGACCGTGATGGTAACACCCACAGACACAGCTGACCTGAGCTAATTAGAACCTACTGATTCTGAACTGATAGTGGGGGAACCTGCACAGGACCAAACTAGAACCACTGAATGTGGGAGACAGTCGTGAGGCTTAGGCTCTCTGTGTAGTATTGACAGTAGAACCAGAATTTATCCCTAATGCTTGAAATGGCTTCTTGGAGCACATTCTCTTTAAAGGAATACCTTGCTCAGTATAGATAAAGGGTGAGGGCATTGGTCCTGCCTTTAAGTGATATGTCAGACTGTGTTGACACCCCGTGGGAAGCCTTACCCTTTCTGAGGATTAGATGGAGGAAAAGGGGGAAAAAGGGTGAGGCAGGACAAGGGGAGGGAGTGGGAACAAGGATGTTATATAAAATGAGAAAAGAAATAAAAAACATTACTTTCAAAATATTTTTAGAGAAATCAAAACTGAAATAAGTAAGTATATAAATAAGAATATATTGAAAGAAAAAAGTTTAAACCTTCTGTTTTAGAATGTGTTTGTGTGGTGTGCCAACATTTGCATTTCTGTGTTTTTTCATATTGATGTGAGTGCGTGTGTGTGTGTGTGTGTGTATACAGATATTGAGGTCAAATGTTTATGGCAGGTGTTTTTCTTGATCACGTTCCACCTTATATATTGATAAGTCCTTGACTTTAATCCACAGTTCAGTGATTCTCTAGTCTAGCTAGACAGCTTACTTCTGGAAACCACTATCCCCACCTAACTAAGCCTGTGATTACAGACATGCCGACATGAATATTTATCATTTACAACATTTATAAATATGTCAGTATCTGAAGTATGGCCTCCAACTAGCATAGTTACCCTTTCCACCATGTTCCCAGCCCAAAATTTCAATTCTTAGCATAAAGTTTTACAACTGTATTCATGAATTTTTAAAATATTTTTTATTTGGATAGAGGAGAAAAAGTAGCTGAATGGGAAACTATAAAATACTAGTATGCATAAGATTATGTAAAATCTGTTAGCCCTTTAAAAAGTATATGAAGATATTCAAATGAGCTAAGAAATTGTTTAAGCATATATCTCACCAAATGAACATGAAATTTTTATTTTGAGAGGAACAGAAATTAAATATAAATGCTAAAAAGCTAGAAGTTTACAAAAAGTGTCTATAATTGATTATTTTTAAAGTATGAAGTGGATACAAGTTTCTTAGCAAGATCAAATTTTGATAGAACATGTTATAAGAAGGGATAATAATAAAGGAAAAATATTGTAACACAGACTTCGTCAAAATGAAAAACTTTATAATATTCAATCAAAATCTCTAAGAGAAATAAGATTTGTGTAAAATGTGTACTTTTATAGTTCAACTGTTAAAACAGTGTGTTGGAGATACAGATCTGGGATAGAGAAATATCTACCTAGAGTCTGTAACCAAATAAAATATACCAATTTGATGTTAACAATAATATTAATAATGGCAATGTATCGTTATTACAGAAAAATTCCCATAGACATTCTGAAAGAAATGTGCAGAATTTTACAGTCAAATAGATTGGAGATAGTCAAGAATAATTACAGAAAATATGAAATAATGTCAAATAAATATATGCATTCACTAAAAAAAGCAAAATAAAATACATATTGAGGCAAACTCTTGTTAAAGGTATAATTTAACTAGATTTCTAATGTATGCCATTAAAAATACAACTACCTGTTTTTGCAGGTATATTATATTTTGTATAATAAGAGAGTCAAAGCCAAATATAAGAGTGACAGTCTGAAATTACACTCTAGGAGTTAATATTCTCAAGAATCAGAAAAATCTATAATCCAATTACAAAACAATGTCAAGAATCTAATTATCAAAAATGCCCAGTACTACAATGGAAATTAGCAAAATGAATACTTATTTTGTATGTTTGCAAGTCAGCACACATATAAACCTAAATATACAAAAGGTCCTCAGTCTTAACTATTTTTAAAATATGAATTTATAGTCCCTATAAGTTTATTTTATTTACTACTTATTTCCATTATATTTATATTTGATTACATTATTAAAAATATACTTTAGTGTCTATACTTTTGCCTGTGTATTTGTATTTAATATATGTTTTGTACATTCCAGAGGAGCCCATAAGATGGCTATTCAATACTGTGAAGCTGCGGTTACAAGCAGTTTTGAGTAACTGGGATCTACACTGAGGGCTTCTGAAAGAGCAGCCAGTGCTGTTCAAAGTAGACTGACATCTTCGGCTTCTGGTTCATCCTCCTGCATCTCTATTCTAGAGGATTTAAAAGGTAGGAATACTCTTCCTACTTTAGTTAGCCCTAATGTCTGACTACACTATATCAACCAGACAGGTGATTAAACATTTCATCTCAATTCTTTTGGGTTTGAAAAATGTATTTTACTAAAATTTGGATTTTAAAAATATTTAATTTTATTTAAGGAAGGATGGTGACACCTTCTATATATGCATTTCATTAGAAAAATGATATCTCAGAGTTAAGAATAACTATAGGTTTATTTTGAAATCTAACTTCACTTCTTAAAAGTTACCATTGTTTGAATCCCTCTAGTAATTTCAAGCCCATTCAGTTCACAGCTTACCCTTCTTTTTCTCTCTGGTATAAGTAGAATTCATTTCGTAGTCACATATCTTCTACCCTGTTGTTTCAGTTACCAGCATGATCTCAAGTTCAATCTTTTTTTTTCCGGCTGTAGCCTGGTGTTGGTAAGGCAAAATCATTATTATGTATAAAGACACTTATCTTTCTTACATCCTGGACCAACAAAGGAGGAGAAGTGAACAGATGTTCTCCAGCTCCGGTGGCCATCTGCTAGGCCCTCAGCATTGCTCCTGACAGGGATACAATCTGCAGAGCAGTTACTCATAAAACAACCATTTTGTGAATGAAATGATTTTAGTGGTCTCCAAGGCGATCACATTACCATCCTCTGTCAATACTGAAATGAGGGTGAGAATAAAAATAAATAGACCATTTCCTTCTTATGCTTCCTAAAATTTATTGACTTGTTTAAACATCTAACTTTACTACAAACAAACATGATTATATTATACTTTCTCTTATACTTTGATACAAAACAGTGATTTCCCGTCATGTTTCCTTTCTTCTTAAAAGATTTAAATATGAACTTAAATATGAAAGCATTCTGTCTGTTTCTTGGTTGAAAATGCAGGCCTTTGTTTTAATAGAGAATTTTTTTTAGTACAGACACACTTGATTTCATAACTTAATATCTATATATTCTAATATTTCATGTTACATTATGCATTTATTTGTCAAGGATATCATCAAGAGAGAACACAGACCATGTGGTTGAAATAAAATTAATATATTATTCCTAAATTTGAAAGTTGGTAGTCCAAGTTCAATGTGTCTTTGGATTCTATGTAAGATCTGTCACTTGCTTCTCTTTTTGTTCTGTGGAACACCTCATTTATTTTATTTATTTAATTAATTTATTTATTTTGGAGACAAGGTTTCTCTGTAGCTTTGGAACCTTACCTGGAACTATCTCTTTTAGAGCAGGCCGACCTCAAACTCACAGAGAACCATCTTTTTCTGCCTCCTGATTGCTGGGAATAATGGTGTACACCACCACCAACCAGCAAAGACCTCTTCTTTATTTGTCTTTGTGTATTACTTCCTCTGTGTATGTGCATTGCTTCCCTAAACTTCTGCTACCCTTTCTTTTTTTCTTATTCATAAAATCTTGCTTTATTTACCCAAAAGTTATTTAAGTGCACTGGAGTGTAATTTTCTTCACTTGTTAACTGAAATAATGCAATTTTAAAAGTGAACCACTTTGACTTAGATAAAAACCATAAGCAAAGCAGATCTGGAATATTTTCAGGAATCATTTCTACAGTTCATTACTAGACTTTCTCTGTAAGGGGAGATATTTGCTTGTTTACCGGACAACATGTGGATGCCAGTTTGAAGTAGTACCAAATAGTTTCACAATAGCTCTGATTGGAGTATAGCAAAGCTTTATTATATTTGGGGATAACCTCACATAAAAGTTAATGATCCACAGTCCTCTGTGTGTTCTGGGAACTGAAACCAAATCCAGCAGCAAAGAGAGCCATGCACACTTTTTGTCCGCACTTATAGTGCATGAGAACATGCTTCAAGGGGGGTGGGTATCTTAATATTGGCTCAAGAAGTTCCCACAAAACATTCCCCTTTTGTCTAAAATGAGAGAATTCCAATCCTAATACAAAACTATAATCAGTAAGAACAAAGATTAAGTATTGTCCAGGGGAAAGAAAAGAAGAGGTCAAAACATACATAAAAATTAGAATTACAACCAGCAAAAACAACATCAAACAAGAAACAACTGTTAAGTATTTTAATAGTTATCCTATCCTAAAGAGTCTATGCCATATATTAAAAACAGCTTGGCTACTCATGAAAGGAAAATAGCTCTGATTACCTAGTCTTCAACACCATCAAAGATCCACGAAAGAAAATAAAATTGATTGAATAAACAGGAAGTGCAATCAGGCAACTTGAAAAAAGTTCAAGAAATGACAGAGACAACTGGTTATCTGGGCAGTGACCCAAAGTCTCATTTGCAATGTTTGGGCAACCAACTTTGGCAAAGTTCTAGAGTACCTGACAGACTATTTGTATAGGCAGGAAAATTTGAAAAAATATCTTCCCATGTCTTGATAAGATTTGGCAGTCCTTATTGTATTTTGCTTGTTCAGTTTGGACACTCTATATTTTATCAGTAGTTGAGGCAAGTTTACTTCTTTATGTATTTAAAGAACCTGATTTGTCTAACTATAAGTTTGACAAACATAGATGACTATTGATCTATAATCCTTAATACCTATATAACTTAAAAACTAAGACTTCATATTAGAATATTATACAATAAACAACTGTGCAATAAGTGAGGACAATGACTTGAAAATGTAAACAATGTATAAGTATCTTTATAGAGGTAGAAATGTACTTTGCAATATGACTATATATATATATATATATCAATATATAAAAAAGTTTTAAGCAGAGGTAGAAGCATGCATGTACAAAATATTCATTATAATTTAACTTTGTATCAATATACAAGAATCTATACTAATGTAATTGCTGATAAATAATAACTCACAAGTATTTACTCTATTACTCACTAATATTATTAGTGTGAGTAAGCTCACACTAATCTATTATCCCATCCAATTTTCCCTTTTTTCTTCAAAGAGATCCCTGAGCCTATAAAAGTTTTTTCCTAACCCCCAACCCTATACCAATTATAATCAACTCCTAAATGATGTCCCTAACCCTGAGGACAAATTTTGTTGGGAGAGGGGACATCGTCTTCTAGAATTAATTCCCGCTATCATGGGGGCAATGTTCTTTCTAGGGGATTCTGTGAAAATAAAATGATGGTTAAGATCAAAGATTACTGTCTGGGATAATCGCAAATAGTCTCTGAGTATTTGTTAGGGTTTTTCTTTTCTTCTTCTTCTTCTTTTTTTTTTTAGCTTTCTATTCGGAAGTCTGGCCAGAATGTAATAAAAAAGTGCACCATTTTAGCTAACAAAGTTGGAACTATTTTGAGTAGCTGGTACCTAAAGCTGGTACCTAAAACAGGTCTTATAGTAGCTCTATCAGCATCATGATGTCATATCAACCAGGTGGTGTTGTTGTTGTGTGGTCCCATCTTTTTCCTGGATACTTCAACGGTTACTGCAGGAAAATTTCTTGTTCATTGTGGAAAACTTCAACATTTTTTATATAGACATCTACAGACATATCTATTCAATGAAAGGTATGATAGAGGCAAAAATAGATATAAAGAAAATAATTTTTTGTGATTTTTTCCTGTCCCATAAGATCTGGTGCCTGTTCTCAGTGTTCTTGCCACAAACTTTCATTCTTGAATTAAGGCATCTAAGGTACATTTCTCCCCTTGCCAAGGCAGGGTCTATCCCTGACACTTTCCATGGGGATTCTTTCTTTATAAATTGGAAAGTGGAAATAATTTCTATTCATTGTTCATACCAAAACCAGGCATCTAAACAGTTTTCTGACTTTGGGCTTTAAGATAAATTCACTGAGGGGAAAGGAAGGTACAAATAATTTAGAAACTGAGCAAAGTAAAGTTCAGTAAATACTAGAATAAGACTCATGGACATTAATTCATGTTTCCTATTTGAAATAACAAAAAGAAGGTATTTTATCCACTAAATTCCATTTGGTAGAAATGGTAACTCATGAATTCTTAACTTTCAACTTTCTATTTCTGTCTAAAGAGGAAAATTATTAAAGTTTCTATTATTTTATCTATAGAAAAGAAAATTTAACTTAGTGCAAAACTAAGTTTTTCTTTAAAGATCATCATAGTAAACCAGAATAACTCCTACATACATTCTAAATATTTGTTTTTCTATCTACAGTGATACACAGTCCTCACCCCTCATCAAAGAATGTTATCTTTGTAACAAATGCAGACCAGTACAGAAAACTACTACTGATCAAAATTCATAATTGTGGAACTCAGTCCCAAGGAATACATAAAAAATACAGCCTTTGCACTAAAGACTCTGGCATTATTGGAGAACAGGATGCAGAAACATTTTAAGAGTCAGAGAATCAGGTATATATGCCATAAGATTGTATCTCATAGGAATGTCAGAGTTACAATCATAAAATCTCACCAACATGACCGCATAAACACAAGATGAACAATAGCAACAGACTTGCTAAAATGGCAATATCAATAGATATGCTAATGTGGAAAGAAGGCATGGAAAGTCTCAACTCTACACGAAGAACAAGGAACTAAGGAAAGCTGAGAACAGAAGATGTATTCTTACTGAAAAAATAACATACAGTTTGGCCATACAATACAAATACATGGTCAAATATGAAGACATGTGTACAGGTAACATGATATAGAGTGATCAGGTTGTATTTATGTATTTAAAAGTATAAATATATAACAAGAAAAAAATGATAGGAAATATAAAAAAGATCAAAAGGAGCAATAAATTCTGGCTTTGGGGGGGAGACAGGGCTGTGGAAAATGTAATTATTCTAATTGTTCAAAACACAATTGTAATCAAATTGCTACTCTTCATTTTCACCTATTTTATACAAACTCAAGTCTTAATCTACACAGGCCTATCAGTAATCCAAGAACTATGTGAAGATACTACTACATCAGTAATACATCAGTGTAACAAAAACAAAATTGCATGAACAAACACATATGAAAATCAAAGCATTTAATTACTGGATTAGTAGTCATTGGATCAGTAACAACTCTTCATATAAACAGCATATTCTAAGAAAAAATTTGACCATAAATCTCAGATGATTAATTTAATATGATTTTTAGACATAGATGTTTATATTTTATAAAAAAATATATAAAAGTAATATATGCATATAAACACATACATATATTAATAAATGTGTGTATATGTGTGTGTGTGTATGTGGGTGGGTGTGTGTGTGTATTCTGGGATCAGTTCCTAGGCCTTGTTAGAGCAAGCACTGAAACACATTACCTTCCTTTCCCACAACCTGATTTTAAAATTAGTAAGATCTGAAGCCATTTGAAAGCACTATTGCCCAGAGCCTTTCACTAACAATAGAAAGAAGATCTATTCATTGTTGTGCGGTAAAATTAGTTTCATGAATTATATAACACACTGAGGGACAGTGCCTCTTGATGTGAACATTCATCTTTAGTTTCATCTCAACTTCATTTCCATCCTTAATAAGATTCTGACATCAGGCATTGAATAACATGAGATAACCACTGGATGAACCTACTTGCCTTCTTTCTAAGTAGATGTGAAATACACATGACTGTTGAAGAATGATGATCTATATTTCCATATTTCCCACAAAATAAATAAGTTCTCTACTGTGGAGGGGAAGTAAGCTTTTTAGATGGTGCCTAGAAAAAATTAAATACAATTTTCCTCTTGCCACAACTTTGCTTGCCTCTCTCTGTTTGCTTAGTAAATGTCTCTGGACCACTGCTTGTCTGATCAAGACAGTTTTAGGTACGATATTAACATCCTGAGAAAATTTAGCTTACAGGGAAATTCCTCACAGAAATAACGACAGAAACAGAAAAGCAAAACTTTAAACTTAATGAGTTTTCTGTTTGTTTTGGTTTATTTTCTGTATTATTTTGTTTTTGCTGTTGTTGTTCTTGTTTTATAAATCACACCTCCGGAACCTCAGGGAAGAACCGCTGGCAATCTTCCCTGGGCTGCTACTGCTGAAACCTAATGGAATCAAATGAAGTGAAACACAAAGGAAATTGAATGTTTGATAAACTGGGATGCAACTCAGAAGAAACTATTTTATTTGTGTTCTTTGGCTTTGTTCTATGCATTAGCATCATGGAGAGTTAAGAGACATCCCAGAACCAAAGCACAGTTTGTACAAATCCCATTTTCATCTTAAATTGTGAACAGCATATACAGACATGGATATATGTTGTTATATGAACAGGTACAAACTGGATAGATTCAACAGTTGCATGAATACCAAAAATGGTATCTATTTCAATGAATGAGGGCCTGTAAAAAATTTATATTTTCTTATAAGATTACTCATTTATGCCTGATAATGTGTGAGTTAACATGCACATTGGAGACTTCAAATAAACATTTTAGAAACAAAAGATATTTCTGAAGATCACTAGTAGACTCTGTCTTCATATTACATACACACAGTCACACACAGACACAAACAGACAGACAGACACCCACACACACATACACAAACATGCCTGTGAATAAACACTTAGAATGCTGGTTATAGTGTTTCAAAATTGTCTTCTGGTTATGCAAAAGTTAAGCACGTCCAATGGACATTTCATATTACTATTTAATGGAATATATAAGAAAATTATATATAAATAATGATGATAAGTCCATAGAACATACTAGGTAACAAGTTTGCAATATAGTAATTACTGAATTTCAACAATTTTCAATACTGGAAAGGTTTATTTAATAATGCTTGCACGAGAACTTCAAAATTTGATGTTACTGAGAAATTTCTTTTTCCACTGTTCCCTAAAAAGTCTTTCATTTCACTTGCTAATATTAATGCAATTTCTAAGAATTTATTTAAAACCCCATACACATATATTTCTCATACAATATTAAGGTGTTAATTGTAACTGACATGTATCTATTGTAACTATACAGTCCTATATTCTAGCAGATTGAATACGCACACACATATGTATGTATGTATGTATGTATGTATATGTGTGTGTATATATATGTACATATATATACACAGCAGAGAGACAAGTATGTGGGCTCTCAATGAAAATTTTCATCATTCTTAAGACTGAGATCTTCATGTGTCAAAAGTCACCACTTTTGGATATGACCTCTAACAATGAAAAAGTATATTAAAAAAATCTGAGTGGAACTAACATGATAAACCAAGACATGATCCCTAAACTGAAATGAAAACCTGAAAATAACATGGATCAGGAATGCGATCAGGAGACTGTGGATTGCAGGAATGTTATCTTTGTAAATTCTATTTCATACCATGGTTTATTTACAGAATTTGTTTATTCTTGTGAACCGTGTCTTACTTGGTGCATATTCAGTCAGTCATTAACTTGAGGCAAGCATTCCACAGGTAACTGAGGGGCTAGAACTCAGTCCCTAGAGAACCCACTATTTCAGCCTTCACTGTTTTTACTCCATGTTTGTCAGTATGAAACACATTGATAGCCATCATGGAGTATTCTTGATCCTCTGGCAGTAGTCAATATTAGAGAAGATGAAAGATCAATTACAATTTGTAAGTGCTTTTAGTGTGACACTTTGTAATCACTTCTATTTTATTATAAAAATGCACACTTTTATCCATACCTCTGTTTCCATGATGCTTCAACTACCACCAAAATTTGACAAATTGATATTCCATAATACAGTTTGAAATTTCAGTAAAAATGATCTGGTTGTTGAAGGGCAGAGAAATTTCATTTTTATGCTTCATAACACAGAATTCTATACCATATTCCCAATACTCAGATACAGTTCACGAAAGGAATCTAGTAGCTGACTGTGTTTATATGACAGAATACTTCACTTAAGAAAAACAGTACCAGGGAATTGGTCCTTAGGGCACCTTTCAAGCAAAGAGCAAGGACTGTGACATCCTTGTCCTTCCTACATTCTGGGTAACATCCAGGAACATCTTGTTAGGCATTTCAATAGGATAGATGACTGCCTGGAAGTCCTAGTAAGAGCTTTATTCTGAATATTGTGAAAGCCACAGTCAGCATGCCAATCTCATCCGGTTAATAAAAGTCTTTACTTAGTTAATCAAGATCTTTTCGAAATAAGATATATACTTATATATTTTACTGGTGAATGTTAATTGTTGTAAAGGTAAAGAAACTCACCATAAAAAGAGAAAATAATGACAAACTTAAAGTTTAAATTACTAACGAAAATTGCAAATACACATCTAAAATAGTGGTCTGAGAAGGGAAGGAGATGATGGTGATTGCTGGTGATCCCTGCCTTTCCTGATAGACCTGCTACACAAATTTCTAGACCTTAGTGAGTCCTATTTACGTTGGAGCCAACTCAAGAATGCTGACAGAAAATTTGGTCATGTATCTCCAAAATGACTTGGGACACAGAAGTTAGTTCTGCCAATATGGTGTTCAATCTGCTGTTGAAACAGAGGACGTGAGAACTGGGACCTCAGAAATTTCCCCTCTGGGGGAAAGAGACTCATTTAAGCAATAGAATACTATTATGGAGGCAAGGCTTGGCTGAAGCCCTCTTCAGCACATGAGAAGAATTGGCATAAAAGTTTTTGTTTTGATTCAGAGACTGGGACTACTAAAATGTATCTTTGGAAGTTGGTAGGAACAATGCAACTGGACTATAGGAGAGGAAAACGACTCATACCTGACCCATCACAGAATTCTTTTCTTGGTTTTTTTTTTATTAGAATAAAATTATGAGAATTGTAATTTGACCAATTGTATATTTATTGTTAATTTCATACTAGAATTAGAATATTGATCTGTTAGTCCTTCATAATTACTTTGATTCTCGTTGAAGAAGTTAATGGTTAGAGCTTATCTGAGAAAAAGTTGACATGATACCAATAAGTCCTTAGATTTCATGCATTTAATAAGATAAATTTGGATTTTCATGTAGCTAAAAGGCTAAAGGCATCCTAGACCAACTTAAAATGTCCATCCCATCTTGGTCATTCCCTTTCTCTTTATTAGGAGATATTGTGGCTATAGAGGCACATGTATCACAAAGCATTATCTGCTTGTTAATGATTATCTAGTTGTTTGTAAACTCTCTTGATGGAATGTTGGTTCAGAGGTACACAACATCTAGCTGTGTGCTCCTAATATAGAGACTCGTTGTTAATGGTTGGTAAGATCTATTTTTTCCCTCCAGACAATCTAAGACAGAGTGTGCATGATGGAATGTATATACTGATGATGAATAAGTCTGGAAGGAGGCAGAAGACAGCTTAGGACAGGTACAATTGAACGTCCTGTAGCAGAAGCACGGGCTTTAATAAATAAATTTAAAAAGGGAGATTATGTCAGAGCCCACAAATATGGATCCATTCTACCTAGACTAAAGTTCAGAGAGTTCAGGGGTAAATTTACTCTCCTTCAAGGTTATAACAAAAGAGGTTTGACCTAGGATGTGGCTACTAACAGGATGTTTGGCATAGGGTGTGGTTACTTGATGGTTTATGTATTAAGATGGTAATTACGTTGTGGAAGCCGCAGAAGCAGATGTTTCCCCTTGACTAAAGGTCAGAGAATTCAGGCCTAGTCCTAATCCTGCAAGGCTATTGACAGGATTTCTTGACCTAAGGTGTGGTAATTTGGTGTTTTCAGTACTAAGATGGTAATTGCTTTGTTTCTTGTTTGTATCCTAGTCAAGAAGTCTTGCCTTCTACACTTTCCCACTTTCCCCTTATGGATTTGAGCATTTAAACCTCATGAGAAATCGGCACAGGTGGATTCACTGTTCACTAAGCTGCCTCCTGACTCGAATCTGCGTCTCTGTCTTTTCTTCTGTATCTGTGTTTCCTCTGCCTAACATTTCTTTTTTTTTCCCATTTAAACACTGACTGGCCCATTATCTGTAGAGAGTGAGTTACTGGCTAACTCTCACATCTTGATTAACCCATTTCTAATAATCTATGTAGCACCAGGAGGTGATGGCTTACCGGGAAAGATTCAGCATGTCTGACCTGGTGGCTGGCTCCATGGCATCTGCCTCATTGCCCTCTTTCCAGAATTCTATTATGTTTATTCTGCCTACCTAAGTTTCTGTCCTATCAAAGGGCCAAGGCAGTCTCTTTATTAACCAATGAAAATAACACATAACAGAAGGCCCACCTACATCATTTCCCCTTTTTCTATCCACATGTCCCTATTGTGGAAAGTATGAAACCACTGAGTTAGGATTCTGACAAAAATAAATAAATAAAAATAATAAAAATTAAAGAAATTTGGGAATGGTTTTTATAAACTTGTACTCTAGATACAGGGAGAAGGGATAGGTAAGTTATTTGCATTCTCTAAGCAACCAGATTAGCAACTTGGTAAGCACCAAGTCAGTGAATTAGTTCAATAATGAAACAAAATAGTGTCAACAAATAAATAAATAAGTAAATAAATAAATAAAACTAAGTAAACTAAGCATGTAGATAAAACCTACAAAACAAAACTAAAAATGTCCTCATTCTTGCATACCACATTCATATACACTCATACACACACACACACACACACACACACACACACACACACAAAACAACAACAACAACAACAGCAACATTGAGATTGCCTGTCATCCTTTTTAAGGTATTTATTGTCACAAAAACAAAGAAACAAAAGTTGGTGGGGACACAAAGAAAGGGAATTATTATATAATGTACCTTGTTGGTAAAAGTATACATTAGTCCTGCTACAGTGATCATAATAGATGTTTCTTTTCTCTTTCAAAATAAAAGTACAGCAGAGTTATAATTCTTCTCAATACACAACTTTTAGTTGTATTGAAGTAAACTTACTGTCGAGGTTCCTGCATTGTTCATTACAACCCTATCAATAATGTCCAGAATATAAAATTATGCTAAGTATCTTTGAGTGTATGAAGGAATAAAAAATGCCATACACATACACAATGATGTTTTTAGTCATCCGTGAAGGAGAATGAAATTATCCTGTTTGCAGGAAAATTGATAGAACTGGAGATAATTGTGTTTAGTGAAATAAGCCACACTACCATGACAAATATAGTTTACTTCCTCTAATGCATGAAATTTAAAGGTGAATGAACAGGAAAGTACAGGTGGGCTATTGTCGATGAAGAATTGGAAAAATAAGAAGATTGAACAGTATAACAATGTATGATATTAGGAGTGACCCTGATCACATATATTTTATACATAAGTGAACTCAGCCCAATTAAATGTGCTCCGTATCTAAGATACAGTACCAAATTTTGAATTAAAAAATTGAGGCATGTATTATGTTTAATCTTGAAGTACCAAGAGAATGACTATTTGCTGAGCATAACTAGGAATCCTTTTAATCCTAGTACCAATGAAGCTAATAAAAGTAGATGGATTGGCATAGGCCCTCATAGGCTCTTTACCCAATATTAAAATTAAAACAATAAAAGAAAATGAAAATATGTAGTAGTGTGAGAATGAAGTATCTCATGGTTGCTTCTCTGTTTTATCATTGGGTCTCTAGCTTCTTTATCTACTACTGCGGTTGGCCACTGTTGAGAACTTTTGGGACTAGGGCTAAACATCAGATATAGGCCTTGATAGGTCATTCTTGAGGAATATATTCTTGTCCAGATTATGCTCTCTTCTCAACCCTCTAGAGATTTCCATGACCCATGGAAGGTTCCTGTTGACACAGAGCATCGGCTAAAGCAAATATGCTTTCTCATTCAAGATGAACTATATGTCATTTTGCTAAGGTAGTTTAGTGGTGACAGGGAAGGTAATTATTTACAACAACGACTAGAGATACAAGGAAAACATAAAGCAAAGATTACGGGTTTTACTTCAGTTTGCTTTTATAGCTCATTGTATTACCCATGGAAAAATGAAATAAAATATACAAAGAATAAAGAAATACTGAAAATGTTAATATTTTTAGATGTAAACCTTTTAATATAAATCTACAAAATAATTTAAAAAGCATGAAATGATAAACATGTCCATCCATGATATAGTGTGAAAAAGACAAAATAAATTATTGAATTTTGAACTGACAATAATTAAATATTATTACCCATCACACAGACTATTTCCTATTGCAGCAATGATACTATGAACAAACTTGCAGAGTACACACAAGTCCAATAAGGAATGCATTTTAAAACTCCCCTTAAGTAATTTAAATAAGATCTTACATATAATACGTATTTAGGATTAAAAATTCCATTATATGGAAACAAAAGCTCTCTACATTTTTTTGAGTCAATTCAACATAGTACATAGAAAATAAAATAACATAAAATATGAATAATTCCTTTTTTATCTGAATCACATCTGTTATGTACACATGCATACACACTCACACACTGGAAAAAATTTAAATAATCCAGACATTAATTTTTAAATGTAACTCTCTTTTCCTTTGACTATGGATGCAGTACAACCAGTCACCTCATGTTATTGGTTTCTTTACCTGCCCATTGTGATGGACAGTACTCTGTTGTAGGAGTCCATTTCTTTGTTCCTGGCTGCTCAGAACCCCAAATAACCACTCAGAAGAAGTAGGAAAGTACAGAAATATCTGTATAAAAGACAAAAGATATGTTTCTCTGTTTAGAAGGTGAGAAATTTTATTTATAACCTTACTATAATTTATCAGTGAAACTCACTATAGTTGAAACAGTTTAAAGCTGATTTAACAAATAAAGGCTGGGTCTGTGTTCAAGATAACATAGACTTGGTTAACCACTGATTTCTACAAGTTTTATCAATTACATATTCAAGTATGAAGCCAACTCTCTGAAACAATGTCACTTAATTCCTTATGACTGAATTCAATATATCTTCATGGATACCTAACACATTGAATCAATCATATTTTTTTTCAAAGTTTATTAAATTATGAAAGTTTCCATTTCCCCCCCTCCTCCCAACACCCTCCCACTCCCCACTTCCCCCTCCTCCTCCCTCTCCATCCCTAAGAGCAGTCAGGGCTTCCAGCCCTGTGGGAAGTTCAAGTTCCTCCCCCCTCCCTCCAGGTCCAGGAAGGTGAGTATCCAGACGGACTGGATCCCAAACATCCAGTATGTGCAGAGGAAACAAGTCCAGGTGTCATTGTCAATGGCTTTTCAGAAAGGCTCCAGGCCAGCCACATTCAGAGAATCCGGCCACATTCAGAATTTTTTAAGATTGCTTTGAATACCCAGGGCATTGTGGCTTCTTTTCACTAACATCTTGCTTGTATAAAGCCATACTTGTGAGATCCATAAAATGATGAAGATAGCATTCCCATTTTGAGAGTAGTAGTAATGTTGAGAAGGAGAGTGTTCCTTGACGTTGTGGTAAGTAACATTGCCTGACATCACAGTCTTGTCATTCTGGCTACTCGGGAAAAGGCTGAAAAAAAAAAAGGCTTCAAGTCCAAGGAGCTGCCTTGGCTATTTAAAAACATTTTCCTGTATGTTGTTTTGTATTTAGTAAGAAAAAGGATTGTGATGTTGCTTAGTTGAAGACTGTTTGATATTTAGGATGACATGGGTTCAATCACTGGCACTAAAACAAGATAGTAAGTAAATTTCTGAGCTGGATATTTAGAATACAAGAGAATTAAGAAGTCTGGGTTTAATGCATGAAGCACAGCCTTCCATAAATGTGAAACAAAGCATAAAATGCCTAGGGATGTAGGCCATCCTTACAGTTCATGTCTAATACTCATGAAGGCCTGTATTATGCTCCCAGTACTTCATAAAAGGGAGTATGATGTTCCAACCTTGTAATCCCACCACTATGGAGATAGATGGAGTCAGTAAAAAAAGAATTTCAAAATCATCTTCAGCTACTTAGCTAACCAGGACCAATTATCTTGTCTCTAAATAAATAAGCAAATATGAATAGATGATAAACTACCAGAAACTCTGAGAAATAGTTTTAAAATCAGCTAAAATAAAAAAAATATACTTTTTCCTATACAGGATATCACTGAAGTGATATATGAGTAGAGGGGCCAGACTTACTAAGAAATTATTGAAGAGAGAAAAAAAGCAATGCCAGCAAGAAAACAGAATGTGAGATTTAAACACCTAAATCACTTGGAGTTAATTTCAAGATAGCCAGAAAGAATAATATTTCAAGATAGCCAGAGCAGAGTGTGACCTGAGGGGTAATTTCTGATGAATAAAGGTTAATTGTTTCTAAAAACTCTCAGCATATATATCAATGGTTAACTGACCCATTTGTACATTGCACACCACTGATTCATTGGTTTTACAAACTGATTACAGATCTGGGGTGTGAAAATTAAGAGCCTCACATTAGGTCTTAAAATCACATGCTTATATTTTACCTAAAAGGACACATACCATCAGAACAGCACAGATTTACAAGGAGTAATAGTTTAGATGTTGTATCTATGAATGATGTTTTACAGGATTGGTAAAAACAACAAACCATTTGTCCCTCTTGTTGCCAGAGTTAGCTTAATTTCCCAAGTGAACTCAGTGTAGCAACTTCTGCCTGTGATTTGATCTTCTATAGCTTAGAATGCAGATAACCTTTTTTCTGCTGCCTCCTCTCTCAGGCTGATAAATGCATATTCTCCAAAGTTATTAGCATACCAGTGTCTAATTGAGTGTAATAAAAAATGAAAAATCCTAATAACTTCCTATATGTCACTCTCATAGACCACAATTATTCAGAACTTCATAATGCTGCTGCTGCCTAGTGGAGTATAGCCCATTAAATAGGAAACTAGGCTAAAATATAAAAGTTCCTCAAAACTCATAGGATGAAATCATGGTGGTATTTTAAAATTTAATGTTGCCTAGCCTGCAACACAATGAATCTCTCTACTTGGATATAAAGTTTATGGTGTGAAAGTACAAATTAATCCACAGTGTTTTATGAAAATAGTCACTCAATTTTTATCTTTATTCTTTTGTTCACATTTCATTTTTCTCTCCTCAGTAGGTAGTTTACCTATAACAAGATTTACATTTTGAAAAGAAGAATTACTCTTTAAAATATTACCATGCATATAAATTAATAATATAACAGTAATAAAATTAAATTTAAGTAAATGCATCATGTTGCTAGGTTTTCCCACTCATTCTAAAAACATGCACACACATATCAATAATGTATAAATATAGTGAGGAATAAAAGATATGTAATAACCCTGTCAATTTCATAAAGATAAAACCATTCACTATTATTTTACTCACAAGTGTAGCTAAGTATTAAACAATAAATATATCAGCTAAAAGACATCAAATAATATATTTTTATAGTTTAAAAATGTTTCATTTTGTAATCTTTATTATTTGAACGTGTTATTTTGATCACTATTGATTTTATCTTAATTAGTAAAAGTTACTTTTTAAAAATAATCTCTCCATGATAGCATCTTTATTTCTTCCTGTTTTGTTAATTTAAATATACTTTAATAAAACTTCAAATAAATTTTCTTTAAGAAAATTGTATCAAGGAAATTTTGCTTAGATATTTGCTATTTTTGACAGTTTCATGAACTAATATGATGTACTATTATAACATTCTACCCTATTATCCTCTATCATATCCTTCATTCCCTCTAAAATCATTTGCAACCATACCCCTGTGGCTAAAGCACTGAAGAAAACAACTTCCCCTCCAGAAGCAATCTTCAGTCAGTACCTCCTCAGGAAAGGTTCACTCCTCCTAGACTGCTCCTCTAATCTAGACAGAATGCTGAGGATCTCAATCCAGGCAGTTATCAATTGTTGTATGTTCATGATCCCAATAATGCTGAATTAACAGAATGGAAGTATCTCAAGGAATCCTTTTTTACCCTCTGGCTCTTAAATCATTTCTGTTTTCTCTTCCAAAGACATGTGAACCTGCTCAGAGAAGCCCCCAAAAGCAAGTTCTGCTGATACATTTTTTTTTAGCCCAGGGAAAGTAATTATAAATATATTTTTTCAAGAAATGTAGGCAGAACAATTTTACTCATTTAAAAAACAGAGTTTGTGGCCTGGTAGTGGTGGCACATGCCTTTAGTCCCAGAAGTTGGGAGGAAGAGGAATTGCATGATGTCTGAGTTGCAGGCCAACAAAGAAATAACTTGTCATAATTTTTATACTGGCAATAGAAAAATAATAGGTAAGTTGAAAAACAAAATGATGAAACAACATTTAATGATGTGATTTGTGAATCCCAGGTAAATATTTATTAGTCAAAACTTCCTTGAAATTGTTTGCAGTATGTGGAGTTAGCATACATTGCAAGAAAAAATATGCACTTGGGGTGCATATTTGAAAAATATTTAAAATATTTGAAAAATATTTCAAAGGTGATTTGAAAAAAATTCTATAACTATATAGAATATTAATACAGAGGAAAGGGCTTGGTCCTAGCCCAAGTTAAAGTGGCAAACATTGTTGACTTCACATGGAAATCCTTACCCATTGGGAGAAGAAGGTATAGGGTGTGCTGGGGGGGAAGTGGGTGGAAAAGAACACTGAGGTTGGAATGTAAAATGAAGTAAAATAAATAAATATATAAAAATTAGATATATAATATTTAATGAACACCTTGGTTTTGCATGCATACACCCACTCTTTATCTCTCACTCTTTGTTACACACACATGCACACACATTAAAAAAACTACAGAGATTTATAATCTCTATGTTAGTCTTTTCTTTCCATTTCTTAAACATCATTTATTAATTTGCTTCCAAGGTTACTAAACACAACCAACTTAGAAAACACAATGTAGGAAACAATTTAAAGAGAATTTTTGTTAATTAATTTAAGTTTAATGCTTGTACTTTTATTTTTACAAATCTTCAATAATTGAAGATGAATAATAGATTAGCTAGGTATAAAATTCTGAATTTCCACGGGTGTGTTTTTAGTGTTTTAAAAATCTCCAAGTTAATGTTCTTCAGGTCAACTTGCTTAACTGCATTAATCACGTTATCATTTATTTGCACACAATTTAATTTGCTATTTTCTTTAGTTTTACCAGGATGTCCCTGGAAAAGAATTAATTGTTATTTAACCTAAAGTTTATTTTAAGTTAGGGAAAAACTTAGTTCCTTCAAATTTAGTCTTCTTTCTTCTAAGCACCATGGTTTTTATAATTAATTTTTTCACATTTTTCTAATTTTTATATTATGGCCATTGTGCCATGTCACTTTTTCCCCAAATTTTATGGAACTTTTAATATATGATTGCAGTAAAAATTATAAAACTATATATATATATATATATCTGTTAAAAGTTTCATCTTCCTATTGAGTATATCTAATAGAGTGTTGATATATTTTATTATTTCAATTGCGCATTTTTAAATGAGTTTTCAAATCACATATTCTGTCATTAGTTAAAACTCTTATTTTATGCTTTTAATATTCACCCTGTGTGTGTGTGTGTGTGTGTGTGTGTGTGTGTTATTCATTAGTATGTTTTGGTCTCTATAGCCATATTGTATTCTTGCTTACATGCTTATGTTGTTTGAATGCTAATTGGTTTTAATAATAAAAACCCAGAGTCAGCTGTGGAAAATGTTGAAAGATCTGAGAAGCAGAAAAACCAACCAGTAGTTATTACCTCTAATAAAAATTAGTATTTTACTGGAATAAAACCAAATACAAATCAATGCAATATACTTGTTGGTGCTTCTGTAAGTTCGTGAAATTCCAATTACTTGATTTTGGGCAATTATGAAAATTAACTTGCAAGGGAGAGAGCATGAAAACCATATGGAAAGTAGCAATAAAGTAGTTTCTAATGACAAAGACCTAGAACCTCGGTTTAGTGCTTTACGAAAGCCTCATCTTTTAGTATGGTGATTAATGTACATATCTACAACAGGACGACAATGTAGATATCTACAACAGGACAACATGAAAAGAGTAGAGACTGTGGGGACTGCAGAAGAGGAGGCAGAAAGATTGTAGGAATCATAGCTGGTGGGCACTCGTCAGAAGCTGTGGTTTTCAGATATGACAAGTCTGAAGCACATGTGTACTCACTGACATGGTATCAGCATGCACTAGGCCTGTACAAATTCTACACGCATAAAATCCTGGCAGGAAGAAATGGAAATAAGGACAAATCTTGTGCCTACCAAAATATCTAATCATAGTTGCTAATTTCCAAAAGAGAAAAAAATTAGTTTTCTTCAATGGTGTGACACTGGGTACATTACCCATTCTCCAGTGACGGACATGAGCTCTGGAATAGTTTAAAACACAAATCACACTTCATGATTTTTGTGATTCTATTCAGTGTTATTTTTGTTTTCATGAAATAAAAAGACTCAAATTTGAGTGGCTAGGTAGAGGATCTTAGAGGAGATGAGGAAGGAATGGTTATGATCAAAATATGCTTTATAAGTCTTAAAAATAAAAAAAACATAAGAAACTTAACAAAAGATCATACCACCGTAAGCAAGGACAGTTTAATTTTCTATTCTATAGATAATATTATTTGACCTATTCTTGGGTTTGTTTTTCTTCTTACTATTTTCAAAACTACATTTGACTTACACTTTCCTAGTTAAATATTACCTGTAACGTAGTATGGAAAAATATTCTCCTCTTTTCCTTTTATTTTAGATTTATTTCATGTGTGTTAATGCTTTGCCTGAATGTATTTTTATCTGTGCACCACGTATATGCTTTGTGCCAGCAGAGGTCAGAAGAAGGTACTGGATGCTTTAAAATTAGAGTTATAGGTGGTCGTGTGTCATCATGTGTGTGCTAGGAACCAAATATAGCTCCTTTGCAGATCACCAATACTGTTACCACTGAGTCATCTAGTTTATTGATAAAACTGAGTCTCATTCTGAAGCCCAGGCTAACCAGAACTTATAGCCTGCCTGTCTCAGCACTTCTTATGTTTAGATTAAAGGTTTGATCCTTTATAGTTCAGTCTCTACTTTATAAAGTAAATGTATTTCTGTTGACTAACAAATATTTTAAATTTAATTCAGAAAACTTATAAACTTTCAAAACAAATATATGCTTTAGCGGTTTAATTAATAGATCTATCATATCCCTATTACTGTTGAATGCATGAGATAGCCATCTTTTACTGGCTGAGGTACATTTCTATCATTAAATTTTAGAGCAATTTCCAGCAATTGTCTTTCAAAATTTTTTTTTTTCTAAAAGGTACATGGTCATTTTGAATGTAGGGACTAACCTGCTTACAAATTACCACTATGACATTGTATTTGCAGGGAAGCAGCTTGAGACCGTGATTGACTCATAGGTGGTAAAGAACACACTGCTTATTACAAGTGTACCAGTGATGTTTGAAAAGAGAAGCCTTTGGCATTCTCACAGTTCAAGCTGCGAGCAAGACTCAGAAAGAGCAAACAGTCATTGATGGTACTTCCTTATGAGAGCAGCAGGAGCACGGCAAAGCTGATCAAAAAGTCCTATGTAGCACGGCTCATGGATCACCAGAATGAATTGGAAAAACTCATTTCAGGGTGATAGCATCCACAAGCAACTGTAAAAAGTAGTTTTATTTGTGGCATTTGTTTGTGCTTTTGACTTAATAGACATGTTTGTCACCATTTCCTCCCATAGGGAGGCATTTAGCCCTTTCTCTTGATTTCCATAAAATGCATTTTTGTTTCAGTTATAATTTATATGTCCTATGCAATATTAAGTCTCAGCTATACATCATAATAATTACAGGCATCATATCAAATCTTGGATTTGTGTAGGCTCTGTGTTTGCTACTCCAGTCTCTATGAGGGATATGTTCCTCGGTCCTGTTGGGTCTGGAAGGTACTATTTATTGTCTTTCTGCCTTCCTTCCACATTAGCTCTTACAGTACTCTCAGTTTCTCTATAGTTCTCCGTAGTTTCTAGAGTTTTGAGACATTCCATTTATGTTTCAGTTTTCTCAAAGGTATCTCATTCTCTGCACACTATCCAGGTGTGGGGGCTCTGTGCTTTTCCCTATCTCCTGTGGAAGAAAGCTTTTCTAATGATGTCTGAGCAATCCACCAGTCTAGGAATATAAAAGAATGTCATTCGGAGTCATTTTATTGTTACATTTTTGTGTTTCTGTTTTGTTTTACTTTGCTTTGTTAGAGCAGCAGTATTTATTTTTCCAAGGTCCCTGGGCTACAAACACTTTGGTTCAGATATGGGTTGCATATCACAGGGTGGGTCTTAAGTCAAATTAGTTACTGCTTGGTACTCCTACAGCTCTGTGCCACTATAACATTAGAATGTCTTGTAGGTAGGACACTGTTGTCAAGCAAAGAGTTCTTAATAATAGAAGCATAATGTATTTTGTTAAATATTCTAAGAAGATACTAACTTCAAGCGAAATTATATTTAAAAAATCAAACACCATTAGAAACTGATATTTATTGTTTAAAAATCATGTCATTTTATAAAAATATACAACAGTATTCTATATGTAAAAGTACCATAATTAATTAAATATCATTCTAAATATTTTATTATTAATTCTAACCATACTACTACATTATGATTCCTCAAGCCTGTTTTTGTTTTAACTTCCTCTTCTTCTTGAAAAGACTGTTGAAAGCCCAACCCATAGAAAAGGCCAGTATGATTTCTTACTAGTGTCCTAATCATAGAGATAATCAGTATCAATGTTCTCAGGATTCTGATTTTGGAAGTATCAACAACAATGTTACTATAAGTGGTGATATTGATTTTATTATGCTAAAATCTTTGCAAAAATAAAAGACTTCATGTCACCTCTGGAGAAAAAGATATATAATGCTTAATTAACCATTGAAGTAAATATAATCACCAAATCATTACTTTCTATATCTAACCTCTCATTTATTAAGGGTGACACTTTCTGAATTATTCTCTCCAAAGTATATTAGCTATAAAATAAGAACTCTCAACTTCAGTGACTGGACTCCTCTCAACCATTCATGTGTGCTACTTTTATCAGCTTATTGTAATTTTTTTGTCTGTGTGCTAAGGACTGGCATTTAGGTTTATAATGTATCAGTTTTTAATATTAAGACATTTTCTTCATTTTTAGTAAATTATCCTTTTTCTGAAATGAAGACATGAGCATAACTTAGGTTAACACAGGCATTTTTTTTAACCTGGCAATTTTTTAAGCTTTAACACAACATGCTTCACTGACTATGTGAAGTATATCAAATGATGAGTTTGTCACAAATCAGGATTTCTGATTTGCTTTCTGGAGAAATTCACTGAAAAATATTGGTTGGTAATGCTGCAGATGTTTTGTTTTGATTCATAAAATGTGCTGATCATAACATTTTATGATAGCACGGGATAATAATGTTTGACTAAATTGCTGCAAAGCATTGGAAGATGAGACCAAATATGCGAAGATTTGGGGGAGAAGGTGCATCCTATGCTTTGATATTTCCAATTCTTTTCTGGGAGTATGATTCTGTTTCATTTTAAATCATCATATTGCTATATAATTTCACAATTAGAAGGGGCTAATGAAAATTTTATTTTTCACAATGAGGACAAAAATGTAGGAAAATAGTCTATAATTCATTTAAAAATACTGTTAGCACAATAGTCAAGACTAGTATGTAGGTCTTTTCTGCCTTCTGATTGGTTTCCTGTTTATATCTAAACTCCCTTTTCAGGGAGCCTGTTTCAGGGAGTGATTTAGGAACATTTAGTTCACAATGGCTGCATTAAATTAGTTTCCTTCTTCCTTTTAGAAAGTCCACATTCAAAACTAAAATAAAACTCAGCAAATACACCAGCATGGATTAATACTTAGTTAAGGCTAGTGTTTGTTATTTTCTTCTCCTTTGAAACATTTCCTTTGCTGTGTTTTATATTTTCAACACACCAGTGAAATTTTATTTAATTTATGTACTGTAGCTGTCAATTGCATGCAAATTCTGTTAGTGAAATATATGGAAACCTCCTCTGAAATCTTGTTAAAAACACCTCTGACAATTCATATCTACATCCATTGAAGAGAGTGGATGAACCCAATCTGCTTAATGTGATTGGAGGGAAAAAAGTCAATAGAATTCTCTTGTCAAATGTTCTCATTTCTCTTTGGTTATTGCTAGCAAAAGAAGAATAAAGAAAAAAGCTATTTCTAATATTTAATTTGTTCTATTTATTTTTGAAATAACATTTTAGTTCTTTACTAAAACAAAAAGGAATGCTGTGTGCTTTTGCTACACACACCCGCCATTTGGAGTGTTAACTCACGGTAACTATTTAAAAGAATATTAGAACTGGCACACTGAAGTTAACCTTTCATTCTGTAAGTCACTAGATTTCAGAAGGAATCAATTCAAGACTAAAGGATATTTACTTCCAGATGACTACAAGAATTTAACCCATCTTTCTCTCTGCTCTATCACAAAATCTCTATCACCCATGTCATGTCTTTACTGAATGAACCTATTTGTGAAATTCACAGTGACACAACTCATTAAAAACTGAAAATGTGTCTTATTCAAAAGATAAAAATATTCATTGTAATTATATTTATTTTAAGACGTCTATATTCCATTGATATAAATAAACCCTTTATTGGTTAAAACTCAGAGTGGGTTATGATAAGCCCCTTGATGCTTTGTAACAGTTTATATAACCATAGAGCAGCACATACAAAGAGATCATTTCAGAGACTTAGGCATTCTGATTACAGGCCAAAAAGAGGAATTAAGAAGACAAAGCCAAAGAGCAGGACAGTTACTAGCCATCTGATGCAATGACCTGACTACCTACTGTGCATAGATGAAAACAGGAAAAGCATAATTTAAGTATAGCAAATTAATCATCAATTTTAAATTCTTTTAATTGTCTTTGGCCACACAGTCAAACTTGTCAACTTGTGAATTATACAACAGAAATTTTAAACCATAAAGTTGCAATTGGAAACACTAAACCAAATGAAAGCTCACAAATTTAGGTATTTAGAAAAGATTAATGAGTCAGTTTTAGAATTGCCTACATTACTGAGTGACAATTTGAAGGCAGATTACCTTTGACATTTATTGAGTTAGACTCAAATGTGAACAAAAGTTTTCAGAGCAGTTGTAATATTACTTTTGGGATAAGAAACATGTTTTTCACTAGTTTTGTAGTGTTGCTGAATTAAGACTATGAGTACACACACACACACCAATACCATACTTAGTCTTCCATGAGATGAATCATCATAATACTTTGGTTTTACAATTTTGTACACGTATAATTTAAATTCTTAATTTATCAACGTAGTGAAAAAAGAAGGATATTTTATTATTTCAATGAGAACATTTTTTTCCTATGGATTTAAACTAAGATGTATTTATTTATTTATAAAAATAAATCCAGTTTCTTAAATTTAATTATTTTTATTCTTTTAAAAATTACCTCAAAATCATAGGCCCATGGAGTGAATTCCAGTGTTCTTATAGAAGTTTGAAATAGAAAATACATAACATGCTAATTTAAGTAAGAATACTTTTAAATGTTACCACTAATACATTATTTATAGCTAAAAAAAAATGTCCCGTCAAGTGTGTGTGAAGTACAGAGTCTAGAATATGCTACTTTCCACTTTACCTTCTCTCTTGTCAAAACACATCATGAGGTTTCTTTAGTGCTGCCTTTCTTGCTTATCTAACTTTTGCATGTAAAGACTCAACATTCCAGAAGTACACATTTAAACCTCAGTAGCATACCCCACCCATCACCATTATATTTCTATCCTCAAAATGTAGTGAGGGGCTGCGGGCAGGCCTGCTTTTCATCCTGCCCAGATCCCGCACGGCTAGCTTAGTCCCAGAAATAACAACACACAAATTGTATTCATTTAAGCACTGCCTGGCCCATTATCTCTAGAGAGTTAGCTACTGACTAACTCTCATATCTTGATATTAACCCATTTCTAATAATCTGTAGCACCACGAGGTGGTGGCTTACCGGAAAAGATTCAGCACGTCTAACCTGGTGGCTGGCTCCATGGCTTCTGCCTCACAGCCCTCTTCCCAGCATTCTGTTCTGTTTTCTCCGCCTACCTAATTTTCTGTCCTATCAATGGGCCAAGGCAGTCTCTTTATTGACCAATGAAAATAACACAATAGACAGATAACCCTCCTCCATCATCAAAATAAACATTTTTTTCCAACAAGATGTTCATTGACTCTGTTAAATTTAATTACTGAGTTCTACATAGACTCCATCAAAGTATTTGTGTAAAATTCAGCCACAAAGATGACTGCATCAAAGAGAGAATGACTCGGAATCAAACTGCTATCCTAGTCAGTGGCTTACATTTCTAAGTAGAGTGGATATTTAATATCTGAATGAAGATAGTCCTGTAGCTCCCCTGCCACTACAGGAACGGTATGTGAGCCAGGAACTAAGCTGTGACTTAAAAACACAGACACAGAGAGAGAGACGGAGCCATGGGTCACTCTTGAAACAAGAGTGCCAACTTTATTGAGTGGAGGGGCAACTTATATAGGGCTCTGGCCACGCCCCAGCTCTCGAGTTCTCTCAGCTGCAGACTAATCAGAACCCACTCCCCTGCCATCAGGGTATCCTGCTCAGAGCAGCTGCAGCCTGCTTAGAGCAGAGGAAAACAAGTTGTTTATAGGAAATTCAGGGTCTGGGTCTGCAGACCCCACCAGCTCCCAACATGTAGAGATAATGCTGTATCTATAATTTAAATGTATCAATTTAATTGAATGGCCTTTTAAGTAATAGTGCACACTGCAGTTTAAGTTAAAGCACTATAACTACAGAAGTCTTCTTGGACCGACTTTAGTATGCCATCCTATTACTGATTAATTTAGCTTTAAGAACAGTTGGGTGCTCCACAAAGAATGGAAATAGTGATACCAATGGAAATATTATCTGAAGGAAGACTGTATCAGAAGGTTCTCAGGTGAAACAAATTTATTAAAGTGGGTCTTTTATTCTGCTTTGTTTTTTTATAAATGCTATTATATTAGGAATTTAATAACCTGACCTTTTTCAAATAATAATAACTGCAAGAATTCCGGTACACAAGCAACCGTCTAAGTCTTGGAATTTGCTATTTAGAACACACTGGTTATACTCTGCACATAATGAATTGGCCTATCAATGTAATAAATTATGTATTAGAATAATGGACAGATCAATCCGAGGAGCTGTGGAAGGGAAACACACAGCTCTCGGCAGTGCACGGTCTGAATGTTTACATTTATCACTCAAATGTGGCGACTTTGATACAGACCTTTGAACGGCATTTATGAATCATGATTTCATTAAAAAATTTGACAAACTAATGACTTTTTATTTCTCAGGAATGTTGCTGATGATGTACTGCTGGTGTCCAATATTGCTAATGTTCTCTTTGCTACTTAACCTCCTGTGTGATGGGTAAATCTGAAACTTGTATGAGACCTCCTCCTTCTGACTGCCAGAGAGGCCTCTGGGGAGGAAGTAATCAGTAGGCTTCTCAGGTGTCACAGGTGCTCCTGTTATTGTCACATCTCTAGCTGGAGCTCTCTGATTTACCTCACCAGCAAAGAAATAGGTCTGCTTCTTTGAAGAAATGGAAGATTTAAGAGTACTGGGTCATGGAATGGTTAATGCTATAAATTCCTAGTGTTTTATTATCCTTCAATGATTACTAAAATTTGAATTTGTGTGAAGTATTCAAAATATTACCACAAGTTTTTCATAATTTCTTGAATTTAAAACGATAATTACACAAGTATTTTTTTTTTTCAAAAGCCTAGAACTTCGTGATCATTCTATTACAGCTTCCCATGTACTGGGGTTACAGGCTTGAGCCAACACACCTAGCTTTGTGTGTCTCATGCATTTTGGTGTTTGGTGCATATATGTTCATAATAGTTAAATATTGTTGGATTAATTTCATCACTATAGAATCAATCTTCACCAACTGACAGCTTATCACTGCGATATTCTGACAATGCCTTTGATGTAAGTTACTTACAGTCCTATCCAGTTCCACTCAGGGCCCTTTTTTTTTTTTTTTTAAAGCGATCACCCACTGATACAAGGGGACTGATCTAATGAGAGTTCACCAAGGCCAGTTGACTGAGACTGAAGGAGCGCTTGATCCAACCAGATTCTCTGGAGGAGGCTGGATTCCCTGAATGTGACTGACCCGAAGTCTTTCTAAAAAGCCATTGACAATGACTCTGGGACTTGTTTCCTCTGCATGTTCTGGATATTTGGGGATCCAGTCTGTTTGGATACTCACCTTCCTGGACCTGGAGGGAGCAGGGAGGAACTTGAACTACCCACAGGGCAGGAAACCCTGACTGCTCTTTGGGATGGAGAGGGAAGAGGAGAGGGAGTGGGTGGAGTGGGAGGGTGTTGGGAGGAGGGGCGAAAACGGAAACTTTTACATTTTAATTACACAAGTATTAAGCCAGTTAATTTGTTTTTGTTTGTGTTGTTTGTTTATTTGACACAGGGTCTCACTGTGTAGGCATGGTTGTCCCAGAACTCCCTCTGTAGACAAGACTGGCCTCAAACTCTGATATGCCTGCAACCTGTCTTCCCAGTGTTGGGCTTAAAGTCATGGACCACCAAAGGATGGCCCAGCCAGTCATTCTTTGAAGAGAAGAAACCTGAGATGTTTATAGGTTCTTTTGTTAGTTTGCTTGCTTGCTTGTCTTAATTGACTTAATATAGACTAGGGGAAATCATGTTAAGGATATACTCTAGGAGAGAAGAATGTATTTTCACTAAAGCAAACAAACAATTTCTCCAAGTACACTATAAATTCATCTCATCCTGTTACTCTTTATAGGTGATAAGAGACAGACATAGGAATGCCAGCTCTGAAATTCTGTGTGCAGAGTCTATACTCTCAAGAGGATATTGTCTTTCGTGTCTTCTTTTGGTTGCTGTTGTTTTTTACTTTTGATATTATAATAAAGTCACATCATTTCCCCCTGTCTTTCCTCCCTCCAAACCTTTCTATATACCCCTATATACTTTACCCCAAATTTGTGGTCTCCCTTTTTGATTGTTTTGCATGCATATTTCCATACTCCTTCATAGTCTGAGTATAACCTGCTCAGTCTGTGTAATGTTTGTAAAATGTTTTTAGGGCTGTTTGGAATTGGATCTCCAATCAGTATTCTCTTCCCTGGGGAAGTATTTATCTCCCACTCTCAGAAGTTTTCAGTTGTCTGTAATTCTTTGTGTACAGTTGATGCATAATTTTAAGGAATTTATGATACATTTCAGTTGTCTAGACAAAGTTGATTTTAATGAAAGAGAGAAACTAAAAAACATATGCTAGATAAACACTTAGAGATAATAAACCACAAAATACAAAAGGAGTCATACAAGCCTATATTTTTTTGGAAAAAAATTTTATAATTGATTTACTGTGAAATACATTTAGTATATAAAATGTATACTTAGGCAAATGAATTAAGTAGTCTCTATTATTTAGTTTTGTGTTTTTCAAGCAGGTTCTCAAATCTATCAATATAATGTTAACATCGGCTTACCTTTCTGTATTTTTTAAAATTTATTTGTTTAATAAAAATTTCCACCTCCTCCCCTCCTTCTATTTCCCTTCCACTCTCCCTCCGCTCCCTCCCCCTCGCTCTCCAGTCCTAAGAGAAGTTGGGGTGCCCTACCCTGTGTATTATCTTATAATTAATATCACCTTCACTAGGTCACCATTATGTAAAGGATAAATAAATCAAATTTCTAGCTGAATATTAAGAGATTTGAGTGACTTTATTTGATAATTAAAATTTCCCAGTCTAACTAAAGTTCTGAGGCTCCATGTTGCTAATGTCATTCCTAAGTTTGACATCAGTCAATTTTGTTTCTCTGATTAAATAAAATGAACTTTGCTCCGTACCAAGGCATTTTAAATTATTTCTTTCATTTTTTGAGATTACAGAATAATTGCATAATTTTTTCCACTTCCTCCTTCAAATCTTCTTGAAAAACTAATTTTAGTTCTTTAGTTAATGTAAAAATCAATTATTGTTGTTTTATTGTTTTTTAATGTAGGAAAAAGGCTAATTACCATTGAAAATTATTCAAAATTCTTTATAAGACAAAGAAAAAAGGGCATAAAAAGCAAATTTTTGTACCACCTGTTTTTCCTTCATTCTCTAGTTTCAATTTAAATAGAGTATTTTCTTAACTTAGTCTCTGATTTAAATAAAAATTAAGTGTTCTAAAGTTGAAATTACTATAGAAAATAATTTGGGCTCTCTGCATTTTAATCATTTTAATAAATTTTAATTTATGAAAAATGTAAATATATAATGTTTATTTAAATGGATATGTATATGTTTGCATTATGTGTCCATCCATGATAAATAGATAACTGTATGTCATATATTCAAAATTGAAATTGATACAGCCACAAAATCAAATTATGTAACTTAGGAAAGCATGTGTAACTGTACATTTTACTAGGTAAAATAAATTAGGAATAAAAAAAATGGTGTTCTTTTACTCGCATATGCGGGTCTTTTTTGTAGATTATAAAATCATGTGTAAAAATAGAGATAAGGATCCCCACATGGAGGAAAGCAGTGAATTAGGAAAAGGAGTGAAAAAGCAGATATAGTCCAGGGTGGGCTAGAGGAAGCAATGAATATCACCAAATATAAGATAAAAGAAGGAAATAATCTACATGATTGCTATAATGATTATAAAATTACAACAACCTATGCCAATCTCAGTGTTAGTTACACTCAATATATGCTGAAAATTATCTAGTAGAAAGAAAATCTCATCTGAGGGAAATTAATATAAGACTCTAAGAATAAAATTACTTTATTAAGATAGATGTATAAATGAGGTGGAAGGCGAAATTTTTAGAGCTGAGTAGATGAAGAAAATAGTATTGATTTAAAAAGAGGAAACAAAAGAATAGAACAGCATAAAGTGTCCTAAAAGTGATGTTTCTGCTCAAGATTGCCCTCCAAAGGAGTTGTTTTCTGAAATGGTTGAATTTTTCCATGCGTGGCGCATTTAACATACACATCTGACCAGACAGCTTTAAAAGGCACTAGGTAAAATTAAATTATATGTTTGAGTTTTAGCTTAGATCTGTCTTTTAGCAAACAGTTAGAGACATATAATTACACAAAAATTTCTTTTTTTCATTAATTGGAGATGAAAAATTGTTTGAAAATGTGACTTATCTTAACCTTTTACTGAAAAGTAAACAAATCAATAAGTTAATATATTTATAGTGCTGGTGAAACCTATGATGATAGGTTTTTATAGAGCCACCCACTTTTTTGGTTTTTTTGCTTTATAAATAATACTATTCAAAATTTCCACCTCCTCCCATTTCCCTCCAACTCCCCCACTCTCCAGAACTAAGAGAGGACAGGGTACTCTGCCCTGTGGGAAGTCCAAGGTCTTCCCCACTCCATCCAGGCCTAGGATGGTGTATATCCAAACAGACTAGGATCCCAAAAAGCCAGTACATGGAGTAAAATCAAAGCCCAGTGCCATTATCATTGGCTTCTCAGTCATTCCCCATTGACAGCCACATTCATAGAGTCCAGTTTGATCACATGCTCGTTCAGTCCCTGTCCAGCTGGATTTGGTGGAGCCACCCACTCGTAATTTGGTTATTCTCTCTCTGCCTTTTGATTAGTTTGGAAAAGGGTTTATCTAAATAGGGAAAGGTTAAAGCAAACAGTCCCAATAAGTAAATATTTTTTGGATTCAAATAATTTACTTAATTTTAAGAAATAGATTTAATAATAGCATTCTATTATTAAAATAAATTGAAAAAAGTCAGTGTTTAAATTCTCAAAAAGAATACAGGGTAACTGAAGCCTGATAAAAGTGTTTAGCTGTGTTCCTTTTATTTCTATAATGTGGAACACTTTAAGGAGTGTAGGTATTACCTCTTTTTTGAAGCATTCTGCACTGAAACCATCTGAGCCTTGCCTTTTGTTTGTTTGTTTGTTTGGGAGTCTTTTGATGACCACTTCTATTTCCTTGCAGGTTACAGGTATATTTAAATTATTCACATGGTTTTGATTATATTTTGTTATGTAATAACTATAAAGAAAATTTTCCATTTATTTTACATTTTCCAATTTTGTGGAGTACAGGTTTTTGTAATATGACCCAAAGATTCTTTGGATTGCCTCAGTGTCTGTTGTTATGTCCCCCTTTTCTTTTCTGAATTTGTTAATTTGGATGTTTGCTCTCTGCCTTTTGATTATTTTGGAAAAGGGTTTCTCTGTCTTGTTGATTTTCTCAAAGAACCAGCTCTTTGTTTTATTGATTCTTTGTATTGTTTTCCTTGTTTCTATTTATTTGATTTCAGTCCTCAATTCAATAATTTCCTGTCATCTACTCCTCCTGGAAGAGTCTGCTTCTGTTTGTTCTAGAGATTTCAGGTGTTGAGTAGCTAGAGTGAGATTTCTCTACTTTTTTTTTTTAACATAGGCAATTAGTGCTATGAACTTTCCTCGTAGCACTGATTTCACAGTGTTCCATGTTTTTTGTACATTGTGCTAGGAAGTCTTTAATTTTAACTTTTTTTCTTGACCCAGAGTTGGTTGAATAGAGCACTGTTAAATTTCCATGAGTTTGTAGGCTTTCTGTTAGTGTTGTTGTTAAATTCTAACTTTAAACCATGGTGGTTTGATAAGATATAGGAGGTTATGTCATTTTTTTTTTGTATCTGTTGAGATTTGCTTTGTTACTGAGAATGTGGTCAGTTTTAGAAAAGGTTTAATGAAGTGCTGAGAAGGTATATTCTTTTGAGTTTAGGTGAAATCTCTGCCCTGTAGTTAGATTGATGAATATCTTAAATATCACCAAAAAAACCTTCATTCAGCAACTGATGGAAGCAGAGAGACCTGCAGGGGAGCCCTGGTCTGAGCTCCCTAAGTCCAGTGGAAGAGTGGGAGGAGTGAGAATATGAGCAAAGTGGTCAAGACCATGATGGGGACACCCACTGAAACAGTTTACCTGAGCTAATGGGAGCTCAATATCTCTATTAAAACAGGTATGGAACCAGCATAGGACCAAACTAGAGCCTCTATATGTGGGTGACAGTTGTATGGCTGGGCAGTTTGCAAGCCATTGGCGGTGGCACCAGGATTTATCCCTACTGCTTGTACTGACTTTTTCAGAACCCATTCTCTTTGAATGGATACCTTGCTCATCCTAGATATAGCAGATGGGGTCTTGGATCTTTCCCAAAGCGATGTGCCTTACCATCTCTGAGAAGAGGATGGGGGTAAAGTAAAGGAGGGTAGATGGGGGGAATGGGAGGAGGGTAGGAAGTGGGAACAAGGATTTGAATGCAAAATGAAAAAAGATAATTTGTTTTCTTTTTTAAAAAGTAAAATTAAAAAAAGAATACAGATAAGAGTCAGAGTTAGATGTATTTTATGTAGAATGTAATGCTGTTTTTTACTCATAGTTTTAATACTGTCATTTTAATTAGCAGAATCAATTAGTTGAAAAATGAGGTACAGTCAAGTCTGTGTTTTTAATATATTGAAAAATATTCTTTTGTCAGATTTTAGAAAATTACTTAATGCAATAGATATAAACAAAAACCAGGAAATAATAAAGCATATTAGATAATAAATTGTTAGTCTGAGTAATTCTTGTCAATTACTTGTGAACAAATATTGACCAAAAATTCAAATTTTAAAATGCTATTTTTTCTCACTATTTTCTCTATTCCAACAGCATGAAGAATGAAGTAAAGTTAATAATTTCATTACAACAAACATCTTATTATCTATGTATCAAATGTTATTTAATTTATTGATGAAATAAATCTGAAGTTGAGTTTCTAATAATGGTTTTAAAAAGAAATTCTTCATCATTATGCATTTACTGTGGGCTTGAATTACGGGTAATAGACTGTTTCATTAGGAAGACAATTCTTCCTTCCTCAGAGCTAAAAATGCACCTTTTCTTTCTTCAAGAAGCCTAAATAATATGTCTTTGGGGTAAATATCCCTAAAGTATATGGTTTAGCTTTCATTGGCTTTTATGTTTTAAATGAGAAAAGTTTGTTTGCTCATCAAGACATGTGCTAATTTTAAACCCCTCCTGGGATTTAGAGAGAGAGAGAGAGAGAGAGAGAGAGAGAGAGAAACATGTATTCAAGAGGAAAGAAAGGAATGGGGAAAGCACCAGTTAAAGAAGCTTTTATATGAAATTCAGAGAAAACTTCATTGGTTTCTGGTTTATAGATTAAGAATCTACAAATATTCCTAAGGTGCCACCAAATGCACACATGCTCACAATCAAGAAAAAGGCAACAGAAGAAGATGAATACTGTTTTCCATGGAAGCTGGCAGCTGTGAATTCCGCCAGAAACCTCAGACTGTGGTTAACCACATATTATAGTGTATAAACTGGAATAGCACCAAAACCATTCTTAGAACTGAAGCTACCATAGAAACGGAAGATTAGAATTCTTCATTTTATAAGTCAGGAAACTAGTGTCCATAGAAATATGTGTCCTATCCCAACTGACTCATAAAGTTTGCGAAGATGTTTTATATAAAAATGTTTTATATATCTCCAAACTTACAGAATCTGGATACATTATTTTCCTCCTAGCCACTCATCCTTTTTTAATTTGAAAACGAATTTAGGTTGCATATAATTTACTTCTTAACTTAAAAATTTGTGAATAAAATGGTAACCTACAAAATACTACATTTGTGTCCTTGTGAAGCTTAAATAATAAGAACTACATTGTCAGAAACCTGCATCATAGCAATTAAATAGCATTTTCTAAAGATTAGCATTTTATAGTTGTGTTTTAACCAGATGGTACATTAAATCACCAACATTCTAAAACTCATGATCCATTTTCTTCCAACCCTCAGGCTACTTGAAAACAAACCTTATGATAAAATTATGCCACTTTATTCCAACTTTTATATTTCAAGAACTTGTTTCAAAAATAAGTGTAGTGTTGTGGTACAGTCAGTCGGCTCTTCCAGCCAATATTTTAGCTGGCTTATTGGAAAAAGAAAACAATAAGCCTTGATTTGTGGAATCTTTTCCCCTTATTGAGCACTTAGCATTGCTACAAAATAGGCAAAATAATAATGAGTGCACAATAACATCTTTGGAGGGCATTTCAGTTCCTGGGGGGAAATGAGATGGCAAATTAAAAGTGTCTTAGTTTTTACTTCAAAAATTATGGTGGTTCACACAACTTCTCCAGCAATAAGCAATAAAATTTGGTCACTCTGAATTAAATAAAGAATCAAAATCCTTAAATTTGTGTACTCATTTGGTCTAAAAAGATTTTAAATTATCTAGAAACGGTGATGTCAGACTTTTAGCAATAATTTTGTGGTTAATTAATGCTTAAACTAATGTTCAGCTTTCTTTGTGCCTATAGATAATGAGAATGAGCTGAGCATGTGATTACCCCATTCCACTCCCACACCAAACATGAATAAATACAGTAAATATTCTCATTATTTAGACTTTGAAGTTACAACGAACAGAAATCTAAATTGTTTTTTTCTTTCCAGCAAATAAAGTGTTCGTACAAGCATAATAACCTTCAATTCTGATGCTCTAAGTGGCTTTGTAAATTCTGATTTTCCAAATTTCTTATATCAGTAATCTAAGATCTCCAAAGCAATTCACAGTAAGAAATTTAAGGTATAAAATAAAAATAATAATAATGTGTTTTTAAGTTACAAATTATTTTTTTGGCACAGTATACGGAGATGTTCATCATGAGCATCGCTGATGCAACTAAAAACAAAGAGAGGAAAATATTAAATGTTTCGTGTTTACGTTTTTTATCTTATTGGTGATAATGTCATAGAAAGCTACACACTCATTTCACTAAGTTACTAAATTTTACTCATTTACTAAGAATGCTACATATTCTTGGTGTTTCACAGAAAATTTCTAAAGCAAAAAGATTGAGTTAGACTTTAAAGAACGCGACTTATTCTTTACAATAAGCTTAGTTCCAAAGGGCATCTGACCAAAAATAAATTCTGTAGTGGTTCTTTAAACAATGGTAGCAAGAGAAAATGTGATGATTACTGTTAACATCATTCAATGCAGATGATATATTATTTCTGTATTATTCTCTAAACTTCCTTAAGATAATGAGTGTAGGAATAGTGAGCAATGTTGTGTCCAAGGTTCAACTATGCATCGTTACGTTTTTAAGTGATTTTTGTCCATTTTGAAAATAAATATTTGATTGCAAAACTTAAGACTAACAAAATTTACTTGACATCCTTCTGAATAGTGGTTAGTAAACCATAAAACAGGGAACATTGGAAACCATACTATGCAATAAAGTATCCATACACTTTCCATAAAAATGACAAAACAATTGAACCCAAGAATGGTACTAGAAATAAAAAGCATTTTAAGTCAATAAATCAGTTGTGAAAGCTAAAAATCTCAAACACATAATATTTTAGATTAAAAAGTAATTCCCCCCCATCGGGCAGTGTTGGCACATATCTTTAATCCCAGCACTTGGGAGTCAGAGACCTGCAGATCTCTGTGAGTTCAAGGCCAGCCTGGTCTACAAGAGCTAGTTCCAGATAGGCTCCAAAGCTATAGAGAAACTCTGTCTGAAAAATAAAACAAAATAGTTCTCTCTTATTTATATTTTTAAATACTTGAGGTCATCACAAATACAGTTGTTAGCTTGGTGTTTTATGAGACTTATAGCAGTGGGCATGGAGTATCTCTGAGTCTTTTGCCTGCTTTTTGGACACTTTTCCTCCTACTTTCTTGCCTTAACCATCTCTGATATGAGAGTTTGTGCCCAGTTTTATTGTACCTTGTTATACTGTGTTCATTGATATCCCTGGGAGGCCTGCTCTTTTCTGAAGGGAAACGAGGAGTTAATTGATCTACGAGAATAAGGGACAAAGAGGAAACTGGGAGGAGTTGGGGAATAGGAATCCCCTGTTTGGGATGTATGGAATGAGAGAAGAATAAATAAAAGTAAACAAAATCATACATGTTTATGATGTTTCGATAAAATCCCTCTGCATTCCCTCCACTCCAGTTATTACTCTATACTTCACCACCAATTTGTCCCTCCTTTGAGTCTTTATGAATTTATACTAAGTCCATTTAGTTATGTCTTTATGTGAACGGGAGTGGATCTATATATTAGAATATGTATAGTCTCTCAGATTTCACATTCTTGACACAAGTTTATTCTCCTTCCCACAGCCTCCATAAATTTCCAATAGTTCCTTGGTGATTTGGGACTTTATAATCCCTGTCTCCGAATTTCTGCTGTTAGCTTGAATGGCTTGATTTTGTGCAAATCTTGTATATGCTGTCTCAGTAGTAATGAATTCATGTGTACATCTGTAATGTCTTATCTGTGAAGTTTTAGTTTGTTGTTGCTACACTCCCTGTGAATATCCTAATTTTCTACCTTTTCTGTGGTGTTCCCTGCATTAAAGAGGTAGGGTTGTTATATAAATGTCAAAAATAGAGTTTAACACACCATCCTCTCATATTTTCGATTTTTGATCAGTTGTGGGCCTTTGTATAAATCAGCACCTACCAAAAAAAAGAAAATTATTGATGAGTGCTATAAAACAAACTAACCTATAGAATAAAAATAAGAATTTGTACCATTAACAGACAACTTGAATTTTCTGTATTAATGATTTCTGTTATCTTTTAATTTTTGTTACACTTCATTAATTCTCTTTGTTAAATCCAAATTCTTTATTCCCAGGCCATAATTTGTTGGAAGATATCCTTCAATTTTTAGAAGTGTGAAGAAAATTCTTTAGAGTGTGAAATCAAATGTTAAAAAATTACAATGACTTTCATTTTTTTATAATTTTCAAAAAGATTAGTTTATATATAAGTTTTGAAATTTTCTATCAGAATACTTCTGTGCATATGTTCATTGAATAGCTCATGTTTGAATAAAACTTCTAGAGGCTTAATAACTGAAACTAATATCTTCTTAATTTGAAATTTTATTGAAACTAAGTGGCTCTAATGGGCAACAGCTCTGCTCTGGTAACTAACACTGAATGTTATTTTTCTTTCTTTTTCCTGAATATCTTCCCTGTTGCCCAAAGAGTAAGAACAAATCATCATACAATGGTAATCAATCATCGGTGAAAGTCATAAAATCAACTTTAAATGTTAACAAAATAAAATAATATCCACTCCTGTGAAAATGTGTAAAAAAGAGTATATCAGGAGTCTATACAACAAGAGCTAAAGTTGTTATATGAGAGGTAATATTTCTGTCGTATCATAGAAAAATGACTATATTTACAATAATGTATTAAAAGTTTCTATTTGTAAATATATATTACATGTTATTTTATAAATAGCTAAAGCAAAAATTTCAGATATTCCATAATCAAAGCTTTTATAAATGTTTAAGAGAATTAAAATGTTATTGTTCCATTTATTTGATTGGGCATCATCTGCATTTGTAAAACATTAACATCATGTTTCATAAATATGTGAAGTTCTTGTCTAAAATATTAAAAATGAAGATTCTATCATCAGCCTTCAACCAGGTTGAATTTAAATGACCATGTTATCTACAAATTTTCTGTCATGTCATAAAACTAAAATTCAGCACGGTGAATTTTAGACAAATATAGACAAGACACTGTGCATGAATCTATGGAGAATTATCTAAAATATTAAAACTGCAAGGAGGAAAAGATGTGTAAATGGGGTAGAACTTGTTAGGAAAAGAGAGGAATGAAAGTCTTGCAAAGCTGCTAGTCTGATTTATCCTGGAAATTTGCAGCATCAAGGGAATTCACTCGTTATTAGATTCCTTCCTCAGTAAAGTGAAATTTTGAGTTCATTTCTGAGAATTGAAAAAAAAATTTGTGTTTTGTGAAATTCTCCAAAAAGCATTAAATTAAAACACATTTTTAATTAATAACACTAAAATAGAAATATTTCTCTTCTACATTTTTTCTTTTACATAATAAAACAAGTTATTTTACTGTTGCTGTGATAAAATACAATTAACAAAATAAAATCCTTAGTATATAAAAGGAGGTTATTTTGGCTTAAGTCCCAAGGGAATAAGGGTCTATTATGGAAGGATAACATTACCTGCAAACTACAAGCACTGTGGCAGGAACACAGACTTGAGAGCTAGCTTCTTCAAACACAGTCACAAAACATGAGAGAGAGAAAAAGGAGGGGGAGGGAAAGGGATAGAGCAAACTGGAAGTGGAAAGAAACTTTTAAAATTGAAGCCTGATCATATGCTCGTTCAGTCCCAGTCCAACTGGCCTTGGTGCGCTCTCATTCGATCAGTCCCCTTGTATCAGTGGTGAACGCACCCCTCGCGGTCCTGACTTCCTTTTTCATGTTCTTCCTCCTTCTGCTCCTCATTTGGACCTTGGGGGCTCAGTCCAGTGCTCCAATGTGGGTCTCCGTCTCTATCTCCATCCATCGTCGTATGAAAGTTCCCTCTGGTCCTGCCTTCCTTGCTAACGTTCTCCCTCCTTCTGATTCTCATTTGGACCTAGGGAGTTAAGTTCAGTGTTCCAATGTGGGTCTCTATCTCTATCTCCATCCATCGCCAGATGAAGGTTCTATGGTGATAAGCAAAATATTCATCAGTATGGTTATGGGCCAAGGCCAGTTCAGGCACCCTCTCCTCTGCTGCCCAGGGAACAATCTGGGGACCTCTCCTTGGGCCTGGGAACCCCTCCAGAATCAAGTCTCTTGCAAACCCTAAAATGGCTCCCTTAGTTGAGATATATATTTCCCTGCTCCCATATCCATCCTTCCTCCCTCTCGCCCATCTCATTCCCCCAAGCCATCCCCAATCCTCCCCATCTCCCTTCTCTCTAACCATCTCCCCTTACTTTCAACCCCCACCTGCCGTGTACTCAAGATTGCCTGGCAATCTTGTCTATTTCCAATATCCAGGAGGATAGCTATATGATTTTCTTCAGGTTCACCTTCTTATTTAGCTTCTCTAGGATCACAATTTATAGGCTCAAAGACTTTTAACTATGGCTAGAATCGACTTATGAGTGAGTACATACCATATTCCTCTTTTTGTGATCAAACTGGATTCTCTGAATGTGGCTGACATGGGGGCTGACGGAGAAGTCATTGTCAATGGCACTGGGTCTTGTTTCGTCTGCATGTACTGGCTTTTTGGGATCCTAGTCTGTTTGGATACTCACCTTCCTAGACTTGGAAGGAGCGGGGAGGAACTTAAACTTCCCGCAGGGCAGGAAACCCTGACTGCTCTTAGGACTGGAGAGGGAGGAGGAGAGGGAGTGAGGGGAATGGGAGGGTATGGGGAGGAGAGGAGGAAGTGGAAATTTTTATAAATAAATAAAAAATTTGAAGCCTGATCCTCTTGACATTCATTACCTAAACTTCCTCAATCTGCACCACCAAGTATGCATGGTCAAACACTCAAGGCCATATGGATCATTTCTTTTTCAAACAACCATTTATCTCCTGACATATATCATCCTGATATATGATATATATATATATATATATATATATATCCTGACATATCTGACATATCTACCTTTCATTCCCAGACACAATCCCAACTTCATATCCAGTTTTTAAAATAATATTCATTTTATAAATTCATTGAGTGCAGTTAGGGCTACCCATATTGAATGGGTATGTAGTCATCTGCTCGGAAACGGGTAACCATCCCCAAAGAAACATAATTCTTCCTTCACCAAAATCATTTACTGACTTTAGCTCCTTTTGGATGCAGACACAATAGAATGTCTCTCATTCTTGCCGGAATTTTTAAATCATGATATTTTGTGCAAGTATCTAGAGATCCTCTGAATCAGTGATTTCAACAGTCATGACATCTGTAAGATCCCAATTCACAGAACTTCCCCCCAAGTTCTAAAGCTCTTCCTTACTTTCTGCCCCCTCTTTGACAATGTTCTCTCGGTTTTGGGAGAAGCAAGGTTTGTTTGCTCATCCTACCTAAAGCTGAGAACTAATAATCGCTTCCATTTAGGTTGTTGAACAGTGTTAAATCTCTGCTTTCACCACTACACACTGTACTAGCAATATTCACTGATCAGGGTAAGAACAGCAGATATCTATGTATCCATATCAACATAATTGTTGGGGACTAGAGAGATGATTCAGTAATTTCAAGGAAACCATTCTTTTTGCAAAGGACTCAGGTTTGATACCCAACACATTGTATCTAAAGCTATCTTTCAGTCCACATCTAATGATCCGGCAATCATTCAGCAACAAGCACACAATACACTCAGAGCCCTCAAATAAGAATAGGTAAATCTTTTGTAAAATAAAAAAGAAATAGTTTGATGACAGATTGTCAACAGTACTATTTAATTAGTAAGAAGAGGACATTCCCTAGCATCTATTGAAAAAGGAAAATTGTGTTTCTCAAGGACGATTTACACAGGTAAATGCTATCAAATATACTTAAAGATTAGACAATCTAGATGGTATTGATATACAGTAAGTGTAAGCTTAGGTAAAATTTTCACATAGTATTCAAGATAAAACCTCAGCCAATTTTGAATAAACTTTTTCTACACAAGTGTAAAATCTCTTAAATTTATGAGCAAAACCAAATTTTTTACTGCACCATTAAAATGCTAAAATACTATTGTTTGGAAATTTCTCTATGTCAAAAGTAAATAATCTAGTATAATTCTGTTTTTTAAATTATGGTGCTAATATTTTTTATGAAAGATAATAAGTTCAAGAAGTATCTTTCTTCAATATCATCTATATTTTGTTGTGCTTATTTTTCTTTAGAAATAAAATAAAATCTGTTAAACAAAAAATTAAAGAGTTAGAAAACAGAATCACATAATAATCAGATTAGAAATCCTTAGAAGAACATTCAAGTATTATCCAAAACAAGAATTTTGACAAAATTTCTAACACACACACACACACACACACACACACACACACACACACACACAGTGCCTGAATACAGGAAGTTCATTGCCATCTCCACTGTGAACATTTCAGGAAGATGATGCTTCTGTTTCTCTGCTCTACTCATTAAATTAATCTTATTTGATTCTGGAAAACTATAAAAGATAAGAAATTTAACATGGTACAAATTTAAATAGCATTTGAAGTTAAAAGTAGGAAATAAAGTTAAAAGAACAGATCTTCACTTCAGTTTTCTACAAATCACTTGATACTCATTACCAAATGTGTCTAAATTTTGTACTCAAATCCTTTTCTCATAACGTGATTACTGTAAACTGCTATTTATCAGCACCTACTTTTGGATTAGATGGTGCACACAAGTACATACAGATGCCAACCTGCCAGGCTGCATGAGAAATAAGCTTTGAGGGAATTTCCTTAAGAGTGGCAAGTAGAAAATTTAGTTGAAATTAGAATTTATTTATAAAAATAGGTTGAGTCTATTTTGAGCCAATTTTTTATAGGCAGTGTATGAATTACATTAAAAAGTGTCACATCACAGCCCAACATGTTGTTTGTACTAATCCACCATATTATTTCAACACGGACACTTGTTTAAAAATGTTTCTCCATTTAAATGCTAATGTAGATATTGCTGAGAAAGTATGCTAAATATTATACTTCTGAATTCTATAGTTATGTAACATGTGGCCTCCACAGATAAAGCTGCTTTACTTTACTGGGTCTAATGACTTTATCATTCTGTCACTTATTAAATATTTATTAAGATTCAGTAGTACACCAAACAGTGCAAAATAATAATATGTTTACTTTCAATAACTCAGTATTTGAGTCCTTAAACATAATATTTATAACATAATTATTTGCCCTTATACATTATTTTACAAATGTTTTTGGAATCCAGACTCATCATAATTCATACATTAGGACACATGTTCATTTTTTAAAGATAGGAAGAGAAAAACATTCTAAACAACATAAACAAGTGAAGATGTATTTCTAGATTGCCTTTTGTTCTTTCACAGTTTTGCTTTTAACTTTCTATAATCATTGTGTTAGAAAGAATGATTAACAACATAACAAAAGCATCAATATACTTAGTTACATCTGGCATTAGGATATTGTTGTTTGTCGTATTAAATTCGATCAGAAATTGTTAGTACTTCAAGAAACTGCAAGATGCACTGGTAAAATAAATATGTGCTTTACTCCAGTAAATAATTGAACACCAAGAGAATTTTAGGATGTTCCTCTAATGAGAAGTAATTTCTAAATTTGCACCTTAAGTCTGTTGATTAATAATTCTATGCTCTTATCCCTGTGTCAATCAAGAACTATTCCAAACAGTTAATTCAGAAAACTGCTCAGCTATCCAGAAGAAAAGAGGCCTGTGAAATAAAAAATAAATTGCTATCTCGAAAAGCTGAAAATGTATGTTGCAGAAATGGTTGTGTGGTACTACTGCATTAAAAAAAGAGATTTGTTTTACTTTCTTTAAAGTTTTGATGGAAATGGTATACAAAGCCATATATCTTAGTATAAGAAAAACACTCTCCAGAATGAAGGCTTTCATGGTATGGAAAGAGTGAGTATATTTATAAATTGACCTACCCCTTTCTTACTTTTCTGGAAAAAGAGAAGAAATGTCTTCTTGTTTCTATGAACTTCTCATACTATTATATTTAACTAATGAATATTCTTTTCTTTTAAGTAAAGAACTCCACTTTAAAATTATTCTTTGAGGATTTCACAAATGTGTACAAATGTATTTTAATCCCACCATTTCTCCTCAAATGCCTCCTAGATTCCTCCAGCTCACTTCCCAACTTTATATCTTCAATCATAGTGAATGCTTTCAGTGTTTTGCTTACACGCATGAGGGCACAGGAGTCATCTAGTGGAGTCTGAGCAACCTAACCCGGGTTAATATACTGAAGAGAATTCTCCCACCAACCTTCAACTACCAAAGCTTAGGTAGGTAAGAGGCTTTTGTGTCTCATTCTCATTTATGTAGTGCTTTTTACTGGCTTGGTTTTATATAGGTCTTGTGCATGTGACCCAGTTTGTGTGTCTTCAAATACCATGCCACTGTCATGTACAAAAGACACTCTTTCATAACAGGCTTCCCCACCTCTGACCTTACTATCCTTTCACTCCTCTGTTGCAGGGGTTTTTTTGTGGCCCATGTAGAGAGGTCTTATGATGACCATGTCTCATTTAGGGCTGAGAATACCACCCTCTGCACTCTGAATATGAAAGAACCTATACTAATTGACATTAGTTTCATGAAGCAGATTCACTAATAAGGGTTAAGGGCATCCTCATCCATTGAGTAAAGATACAATATTTCTATACTCAAGAACATAAATAACAACAAATAGGAAGTTTTCACTCTCCTATATGGAATTTAGTCTTAAATCTTTCAACATATGTAATTAACTTGCAGTGCTTTTGGAAGTCAAGTAAGTAGAAAAAGGACACAAAAATATTTTAGAGTAGGAAAGAGGTAGACCACAAATGGTAAAGAAATGGAGACGGGACTTAAGTGAGTATGGGTTGGGAAGAACAGGAATTGATAGAGTAAGACAAAGATAAGTTATGACAAGGAATCTTGAAAAAAAACATATAGAACCATACTATTTTAGACATGTGTGTGTGAGAGAGAGCATGTGTGTGAATATGTGGGTTCTGCTGATACTATAGGTTATCAAATTAATATCTAGTTCTAAAAGTGGGATGCTACCTTTGAGTTGTTCAATGGAGAGTTATATAGACCTTCAGAACAAATCAAGACATTTGCTGTTTATCTTGGTTACCTATCAGAACTTGATGGTAAGATGACTTCTGATGATACCACATGATTGGTTAAGAGGATATGGAGAAATAAAGTTATAATTGATTTGGAAAATTTCTTCCTAATATCTAGCTTCCATAGTGTCAGAAGATACTAAACAGGCAAAAGGAGAAATGTCATCAAGAATCTTGTCCAATTATGACTCCTAGAAAGTAAAACATCAAATGTCTTGCCAAGATAGCCCCATTTGTGTGGTAGTTATCTGAATTTTGCAGAAGTAACCAACTGTTTCCAAACTTAATATGAAGCTCATTCTATAGGAGGAAATTCATGTCTGGCACTATGACCCCGACCAAATATCTGCGACACTCATCTACCCCAGGAAAACCTATATCTTTACCATTCTGTTAAATGGACATGATATCAAACTGCCTTCTAAGTAAAACAATTCTTGATGAATGTTAATTGGAGAAGTGACACAGATTTAAGATCAAAAATGCAAGAAAGAAAACCACAGTGAGCAGACGGAAAATAAATTCTATATGCAAGTGACACGGCTTCTGGACTATTGCATGCCAAGTCATGAGTCAACAGTACGCAGCAATCTTTCATAAGAATTACTGAGAGTATGTAGTGTAACATAGTTACAAGATACCATTTGAGGATATTCATACCATAAATACATTTTTAAATTTAAATTTAATAGTTTCTTGTTAGTGTTTATGAATCCTTAGAAACTATGTGTTATCCAATGATAAATGTGGTGACTGAAATCATCCCTTTACTTAGTGACAATGATGATGATTAAAATGATAACGGTAATTTTAATCATTTGTTGCATATTGTTAGGCAAGTTTATGACATTAAATATTGACTTGAGAAATTGTTTATCCTTAGGCATTATTATCTCAGATATTAAAGTAAACCTATATATGAACTAATATGACTTCTCTCTGTTTTAGATATAAAAACTAGAGATAGTTGAACCAGCCAATATTCAAATTCTATATATAAATCAGTAACATCTTACTCCTTATATTCATTTATTATTAATCTCATTAATATGACAGGAAATACATACAATATTGATGTGGGATTTCCCTCTGTATGCTGTGATTACCATTGATAAATAAAAGAACGGCTTTGGGCCTATAGCAGAGTTATAGCGGAACAGAACTAGGAGGGGAAAAACTAAGTTGAATGCTGGTAGAAAAGAGGTGGAGTCAGAGAGAAACCAAGTATCCCTGCAGAGACAGCTGCCAGAACTTTAGCCGGTCCGCCACAACCACATGGTAGTACAAAGATTAATAGAAATGGGTTAAATTAATATGTAAGAGTTAGCCAATAAGAAGCTAGAGCTAATGGGCCGAACAGTGATTTAAATAATACAGTTTTCTGTGTGGTTATTTTGGTTCTAGGTGACTGGGATGAACAAAGAGCCTTCCTTCAACACAATACATCACATAAGATGTATGTGATACTTATACAGTATCATTTACACACGAGAGAATTGTCAAAGTTAAAATATTGTTGTTTGTGATTGATCCTCCCAACTAAATGAAATAAAAATGGAAAGTTATAAATGTTGATCTATCCTCCACTTACTTCATCAACCACAAAAGATTGATCAGATACACAGCTGTGTATAAACCGAACTCTTTACATAAAGACATGTTTGCAATACTATTCAACAGCTACCCGTATAATCTTGTACTGGAGTCAACTTTGCTTTTGATTCTGTAGTCAGACATTATGGCTTCATAGTGATTTATATTCTCCCTGTCGTTTTGCCCTAAAATCTTCCCCATGTGCTCATCTACTTGAGTGGCTCCTGGAATCTACAACCAGGCTGCAATTTTCAATAATTTATTCTTTCAGGTATTTTTCTTTACTAAGAATCCCCATCCAATTTACAAATTATTTTGGCTTGTCTCAGTGACTGAATCATCCATTTTATATTATTAGAATGAAACAACAGTGGCTTAAAGCCATATGAAAATGTGCATTGATTTAAGCTGACTAAAAGAATAAACCAGATTAAAATAAAGTTTATTTAGGGATATCTAATATTTATATTGCCATTCTGAGTTAAATTTACTTAATCTTCAATTTGGCTTAATATGAAAATTTGATATATAGGGAATGTGGTCTTCTGAGATTAAGTGAGTTCTGCAAAATCCTCCAAACATAATTAGATACTTCAAATGTTCCAAAGAATAAACTAAAAAATTGAGGACACCCATTTTATCCAAATTTCTTCCTACCACATGCTTGCTCTTTTTTTCTTTATAGAAACTATATGGTTCCTGTCATGGACTCAATGCTTGTAATCCTCTCAATTTTCTGTGCCACAGCTTTGATTTCTAAGGCAATTGTGTCTACAAAAAGGCCTCAGTGTTGAATCTGGTATTAAGTAATGCTAAACCACAGAGCTTGATAAAATGAGGTCAGCGTCTTTTCCGTAAGGGATCCTATATTTTCTTTATAGAAGGATACCAAGAAATTATAATGAGTCCACATGAGATAGCTTCTTATTCTAAGCCAGAAAAAGAGACATCAGAAATGGGATGTGCAGGTACCTTGTTCTCTGACTCACAGCTCTGGAAGTATGAATAATCAATTTAGGTTAAGACACTCGTCACTTTACAGATTGCTTTATCATCATTCCAAAATACCAATTTTGAGAATTCACAAAGTAAAACTGTGTTTTATTGAAAGTTATTGTTAAAATGCACTACTATGGGCCCTGACTTCTGGCAGAGGACCATCGGAGGGGTGAGTTTGCTTTAGGCCCGTGGCAGGGTCCCTGTGAGGAGGAGCTTGGGCATTCCCCGACACCATAGACGCCCAGGTCGCCCTGCAGTGCTGGCTCCCCCCTCCCACCTGCCATCCCAGCTCCCATCCAGGCACGAATTCCTATATTTCTCCCTTCCCCCTGGGGCCATAAAATTTCCCCAGCTCACCTGCCTTGCAAGCTGGGTCTGCATTGTAAGTGCATCCCGGAAAGAGGGAGTGCCTGTGCTTCAATAGCCTGCCTGAGGAAAGGAGGGCATTCTGTCAGTGAAGTTCCTGCCCAAGAAGGGAACCTGACCCGGTACCAGAAGTTCCAATAGAGAGCATTTGAAGTAAGAGATGGGCAGACGCCAAGGGAAGATGGTGCAGGAGAATTATCTGTATTCTGTCAATCATGTATTTTAATAAAACGCTGATTGGCCAGGCAGAAAGTATAGGCGGGTCAACCAGACAGGAAGTAGAAGTGGGGCAATGAGAATAGGATAAGGCTAGGGAGGAGAAAGCTCCCTCAGACACTCCTGCACAGACCACCGAAGAGGCAACATGTAAGCTGTCACACTGAGAAAGGTACTGATTCCATGTGGCTAAAATAGATAAGGATAATGGGGTAATATATGTTATAAGAGCTAATAAGTAGCCAGAGCTAAGGGCCAATCAGCTTATAACCTTATGGAGTCCTGTGTGTGATTTCTCTTTGGGATTTGCCAACTTGTTGGGGTGCCAGGTGGGACAGAAACCCCAACAAGCCGGCCCCCTCATGCTACATATGGCGCCCCGACGTGGATAACTGAATCCACAGAAAACTTAAAAAGCTTGGGAAACAATAGAGTAAAGCATGTCTTCTTGGTAGCAGCAATTTCTTGGGTCTACTTTGCTTGCTAGAGGCAAGCAAGGCTCTCATCTAAGAGAGGCTTCCTGACTCAGCTTTAGCTACAAAACCCTGCAGCTCTTTTAAGAGGTCCTGCCACAAAACACGTAAATGGTGTTGACGAAAAGCTGAATGCATGCTTTTTGGTTTTAAGCTGTAGCAGGAAAAAAGTTGTGCTTTAAAATTGTGTTTTAAAATGCCGGTTTTCTGGGCTGTCCTGCCAGGTCAAACTCTGACTCTTTTAGGCAGGCAGTCCGACTGAGTGTGGTCTGTGAGCAGAATACTACAGCTTGCTTGCTAGCAAGGACCTTGAAACGTCATAGAGTTGTGGCAGTGAACTGAAGCTCTGGCTGGTATCTCAGCCATGAGGAATGGGCTGGATCTAGCCATCAAAGCCACAGTTCTCCATATTGCTTAGTAAATTAAAGGCTTATGTAGTCAGAAAAAGAGAGATATACAGTAAAGAGAGATTCAAAGAGGAAAAAAAACCTCTAAATATTTTACAGTGTGTTAAAAATATATGCAGGCTAAAAGTTAGTTCTTAATGTAAAAAAAGGAAGAAAGAGAGTAGTTGTGTGTGGTGGTACACACCTTAAATCCCAATGCCTGGGAGGCAGAGGCATATTCACCTCTGTGACTTCAAGGGACAGAGGTAGAGATTGACCTCTGTGAGTTCAAGGTGTGGTAGCATACACCTTTATTCCCAGCACTGGGGAGGCTGAGACAGTGAGATCTCTGAGTTCAAGGACAGCCTGGTCTACAGTGTTATTCCAGGACAAAGATATATACAGAAAACCTGTCTCAAAAAGCCAAAAGTTAAAAGTAAAAATAAAAAAAATAGAGGTTAAAGTAAAACCACATAAAGATGGAAAATATACAGAGAATCTTGAAATCTTGATACTGTATGCTATTATGCTCTCTTTGAATTGTTTCAATGCTGAGGAAGGAGAAACAGTTGCTAAAAGACTTTTGTTTATAAATGCTGCTGAACTAACCCAAGATAGGTATTTTGAAAATACCTTGGCTTCAAAACTGAAGTCAAAAGGTATGTTACTTTGGAGAAGAGATTCTGCTTTTGTTTCCACAGAAAATGAAAGGCTATGGATTTATTCAGAGTTAAGAAAAATCATCTGTGACCAAGGGAGGCCACCTAAAAAATCTCCGACAAAAACAGGTGGCCCAGATGACAGAGTTCTACATCCAGAACTGATTCAAGACTGCAGCCTGAGATGATCAAAACTTCCAGGATACTTCAGTCAGGACTTGATTATAACTCTAAATTTTCTTTAGGTCCCCATAAGATCATCAGTGCCCCCAACCAGCAGGAAATAGCCTAAAATACTACGCCCACATTCCCAACAAATGGACCATGGGTATTTTCCTTTGTTTAAAAAAAAAGAGGGAAATGGTGTGGGAGAATTGCTGTATTCTGTCAATCATGTATTTTAATAAAACACTGATTGGCCAGGCAGGAAGTATAGGCGGGTCAACCAGACAGGAAGTAGAGGCGGGGCAATGAGAATAGGATAAGGCTAGGGGGGAGAAAGCTCCCTCAGCCATTCCTGTGCAGACCACAGAAGAGACAGCATGTAACCTGCCCAGCTGAAAAAGGTACGGAGCCATTATGGCTAACATAGATGAGAATAATAGGTTAATATAAGTTATAAGAGTTAAGAAGAAGCCTGACCTAATGAGCCAATCAGTTTATAACCTGATGTAGACTCCGTGTGATTTTCCTTGAGACTTGCTGGCTTGTTGGGGTACTGTGCAGGACAGAAACCCCAACAAGCTGGCCCTCATGTTACAGCAAGACCTCATCCAACAATCTGAAAAACAACATGAAAACACCAGATCCCAAGGACCCTACAATAGAAGGACTTGAACACCAGTCAAGTGTTTTTTAACCCAGAAGATCTGGAAAAAAGTGCCATTATGAAAGCAATAGAGTCCCTTAAACAGGATATGAATAACTCCCTTAAAGAATTGGATGAGAAATATAACAAAAAGTTTGAAGAAATAAGTAAATCCGTGAATGAGACCCTGAGAAACCAAGAAAAAACAATCAAAGAGGTAAAGGAAACAGTTCAAGAATTGAAAACTGAAATGGAGGCAATGAAGAAAACACAAACCGAGAACCGGCTGGATATGGAAAACCTAGGTAAACGAACAGAGATTACAGAATCAAGCATAACCAATAGAATAGAAGAGATAGAAGAACGAATCTCAGATTCTGAAGATAACATAGAGAAAATAAATGCTCTGGTCAAAGAAAACGGCAAATCCAACAAATTCTCTTCCCAAAACATTCAGGAAATCTGGGACACAATAAAAAAACCAAATCTAAGAATAATAGGGATTGAAGAAGGAGAAGAACTGCAGATCAAAGGCCCAGAAAATATATTCAACAAAATTATAGAAGAAAACTTTCCCAACCTAAAGAACGATATTCCTATGAAGGTTCAAGAAGCATACAGAACACCGAATAGACTGGATCAGAAAAAAACATCCCCTCGCCATATAATAATCAAAACACAAAACATACAGATTAAAGAAAGAATTTTAAGAGCTGCAAAGGAAAAAGGTCAAGTAACTTATAAAGGTAAACCTATCAGGCTTACACCGGACTTCTCTATGGAAACCATGAAAGCCAGAAGATCCTGGATAGAGGTACTGCAGAAACTAAGAGACCATGGATGCAAACCCAGACTACTATACCCAGCCAAACTATCATTCACTATCAACGGAGAAAACAAAATATTCCAGGATAAAAACAAATTTAAACAATATGTAGCTACTAATCCAGCCTTACAGAGAATATTAGAAGGAAAATCACAACCAAAGGAATCCAACATTCCCAACACTGCCTACAATAACTCAAACATCTAGCGACCATTCACAAGCACATATCAAAGAAGGAAAACACATACACTCTACTACCTAAAAAAAAATGACCGGAGTCAACAACCACTGGTCATTAATATCACTTAATATCAATGGACTCAATTCACCTATAAAGAGGCACAGACTTAGAGATTGGATACGAAAACAGGATCCAACATTCTGCTGTTTACAAGAAACACACCTCAACTACAAAGGCAGACACTTACTCAGAGTAAAGGGTTGGGAAAAGGTTTTCCAAGCAAATGGACCTAAGAAACAAGCGGGTGTGGCCATTCTAATATCTAACAAAATCGACTTCAAACTAAAATCAATCAGAAGAAATGGAGATGGACATTTCATACTCATAACTGGAACAATTCATCAGGAGGAAGTCTCAATCTTGAATATCTATGCTCCTGATATAAAGACACCCACATATGTAAAAGAAACTCTTCTAGAACTCAGGGCTGTCATCAAACCACAAACACTAATAGTAGGAGACTTCAACACTCCTCTCTCACCAATGGACAGGTCAATCAGACAGAAACCTAACAGAGAATTAAGAGATTTATTGGAGGTATTGAATCAATTGGACTTAACAGACATCTATAGAACACTCCACCCAAATAGGAAAGAATATACCTTTTTCTCTGCAGCTCATGGAACCTTCTTGAAAATTGACCACATACTTGGTAACAAAGCAAACTTACACAGATACAAAAAAATATTAGTAACCACCTGTGTCTTGTCAGATCACCATGGATTAAAATTAGAATTCAACAACAATGCTTCCCCCAGGAAGCCAACAAACTCATGGAAGTTGAACAGTCAACTACTAAATCACCACTGGGTCAAGGAAGAAATAAAGAAAGAAATTAAACTCTTCCTTGAATTTAATGAAAACAAAGACACAACCTACTCAAACCTATGGCACACTATGAAAGCAGTGCTAAGAGGAAAGTTCATAGCACTAAGTGCCCAATTAAAGAAAATGGAGAAAGCACACATTGGAGACTTAACAGCACACTTGAAAGCTATAGAAAAAAAAAGAAGCTGATTCACCCAGGAGGTCTAGAAGACTGGAAATAATCAAACTGAGGGCTAAAATCAACAAAATAGAAACACATAAAACAATCCAAAGAATCAATGAATCCAAAAGCTGGTTCTTGGAGAAAATCAACAAGATTGACAAACCCCTATCCAAATTAATCAAATGGCAGAGAGAGAACATGCAAATTAATAAGATCAGAAATGAAAAGGGGGACATGACCACAGACACAGAGGAAATTCAGAGAATCATTAGATCTTACTATGAAAGTTTATATGCCACAAAGTTGGAAAATGTAAAAGAAATGGACATTTTTTTAGATAAGTACCATATACCAAAGTTGAACCAAGGCCAGGTGAACAATCTAAATAGACCTGTTAGTCGCGAAGAATTAGAAGCTGTTATCAAAAATCTCCCTACCAAAAAAAGCCCAGGACCAGATGGTTTCAATGCAGAATTCTACCAGAACTTCCAGGAAGAGCTAATACCTATACTCCTTAACGTATTCCACAATATAGAAAGAGAAGAGTCATTGCCAAACTCCTTTTATGAAGCTACAGTTACCCTAATACCAAAACCACACAAAGACATAAGCAAGAAAGAGAATTACAGGCCAATCTCACTCATGAACATCGACGTGAAAATTCTCAATAAAATACTGGCAAACCGAATCCAAGAACACATTAGAAAAGTTATCCATTATGATCAAGTCGGCTTCATTCCAGAGATGCAGGGCTGGTTCAACATACGCAAATCTATCAATGTAATCCATCATATAAATAAACTGAAAGAAAAAAACCATATGATCATCTCACTAGATGCTGAAAAAGCATTTGACAAAATTCAACACCCATTTATGATAAAGGTGTTGGAGAGACTGGGGATACAAGGATCAAACCTAAATATAATAAAAGCAATATACAGCAAGCCGACAGCTAACATCAAACTGAATGGAGAGAAACTCAAAGCCTTTCCACTAAAATCAGGAACACGACAAGGCTGTCCACTCTCTCCATACCTCTTCAATATAGTGCTTGAAGTTCTAGCAATAGCAATAAGACAACATAAGGAGATCAAGGGGATTCGTATTGGAAAGGATGAAGTTAAACTTTCGTTATTTGCTGACGATATGATTGTATACAAAAGTTACACCAAAAACTCTACCAAAGAACTCCTACAGCTGATAAACACCGTTAGTAACGTGACAGGATACAAGATCAACTCCAAAAAATCAGTGGCCCTCCTATACACAAAGGATAAAGAAGCAGAGAGGGAAATCAGAGAAACATCACCTTTCATGATAGCCACAAATAGCATAAAATATCTTGGGGTTACTCTAACCAAGAAAGTGAAAGACCTATTTGACAAGAATTTATGTCTTTGAAGAAAGAAATTGAGGAGGATACCAGAAAATGGAAAGACCTCCCCTGCTCTTGGATTGGGAGAATCAACATAGTATAAATGGCAATTCTACCAAAAGCAATCTATAGATTCAATGCAATCCCCATCAAAATCCCATCAAACTTCTTCGCAGACCTTGAGAGAACAATAATCAAGTTTATATGGCAAAACAAAAAACCCAGGATAGCCAAAACAATCTTATATAATAAAAGAACTTCTGGAGGCATTACCATCCCTGATTTCAAACTCTATTACAGAGCTACAGTATTGGAAACAGCTTTGTATTGGCATAACAACAGAGAAGTCGACCTATGGAATCGAATAGAAGACCCAGATATTAACCCACAAACCTATGAACACCTAATTTTCGACAAGGGAGCTAAAGGTATACAATGGAAGAAGGAAAGCATCTTTAACAAATGGTGCTGGCATAACTGGATGTCAACCTGTAAAAGAATGAAAGTAGATCCATATCTATCACCATGCACAAAACTCAAGTCCAAATGGATTAAAAACATCAACATTAATCCGTCCACTTTGAACCTGATAGAAGAGAAAGTGGGAAGTAGTCTACAAGATATAGGCACAGGAGGCCTCTTCCTAAGTAGGACCCCAGTAGCACAGACAATAAGAGAAACAATGAAAAAATGGGATCTACTGAAACTGAGAAGCTTCTGTAAAGCAAAGGACACTGTCAGTAAGACAAAAAGGCTACCTTCTGACTGGGAGAAGATCTTCACCAACCCCTCATCAGACAAAGGTCTGATCTCCCAAATATACAAAGAACTCAAGAAACTAGACACTAAAACTCTAATTAACCCAATTTAAAAATGGGATACTGAACTGAACAGAGAATTCACAACAGATGAACTTCGAATGGCCAGAAGACACTTAAGGTCATGCTCAACCTCCTTAGCAATCAGGGAAATGCAAATCAAAACCACTTTGAGATACCATCTTACACCTGTCAGAATAGCTAAAGTCAAAAACACCAATCATAGCCTATGCTGGAGAGGATGTGGGGTGAGGGGAACACTCATCCATTGTTGGTGGGAATTCAAACTTGTGCAGCCACTGTGGAAATCAGTGTGGCGGTTTTTCAGAAAACTGGGAGTCAACCTCCCTCAGGACCCAGCAATTCCACTCTTGGGAATATACCCTAGAGATTCCCTAACATACTACAAAAGCATTTATTCTACTATGTTCATAGCAGCATTATTTGTAATAGCCAGAACCTGGAAACAGCCTAGGTGCCCCTCAATAGAAGAATGGTTAAAAAAAGTGTGGAACATATACACATTAGAGTTTTACTCAGCGGTAAATAACAATGACATCTTCACTTTTGCATGCAAATGGATGGAAATAGAAAATGCTTTACTGAGTGAGGTAAGCCAGACCCAAAAAGAGGAACACGGTATGTATTCACTCATAAGTGGATTCTAACCATAATTAAAGGTCTTTGAGCCTATTATTCGTGATCCTAGAGAAGCTAAATAAGAAGATGAACCTGATGAAGATTATTTAGCTATCTGCCAGGAGATAGGAAATAGACAAGAGTCCCAGGTAACCTCGGGTGCATGGGGGGTGTGTGTGGAAGGGTTGTTGGAAGGGGAGAGGGTTAGAGAGAAGGGAGTAGGGGAGGAATGGGGAAAGCTCGGTGGACCGGGATGGGCGGGAGGGAGGAAGGATGAATATGGGATCAGGGAAGAATATATTTCAACTAAGGGAGTCATTTTAGGGGTTTACAGGAGACTTGATTATATATGGGATCCCAGGTCCAAGGAGAGATCCCCAGATTGTTCTCTGGACAGAGGAGAGGGTGCCTGAACAGGCCTTGGCCCATAACCATACTGATGAATATTTTGCTTATCACCATAGATCCTTCATCTGGCGAAGGATGGCGATACAGACAGAGACCCATATTGGAGCACCGGACTGAGCCCCCCAAGGTCCAAATGAGGAGCAGAAGGACGAAGAAAATGAAAAATGAAATAAGGACTGCGAGGGGTCCGATCACCCACTGATACAAGAGGACGGATCTAATGAGAGTTTACTAAAGCCAGTTGGACTGGGACTGAATGAGGACGTGATCTAACCAGATTCTCGGAATTTGGCCGGATTCTCTGAATGTGGCTGGCCCAAAGTCTTTCTGAAAATCCATTGACTATGACACTGGGACTTGTTTCCTCTTCATATACTGCATTTTGGGGATCCAGTCTGTTTGGATACTCACCTTCCTGGACCTGGAGGGAGGAGGGAGGAACTTGAACTTCCCACAGGGCAGGAAACCCTGACTGCCCTAAGGGACGAAGAGGGAGGAGGAGAGGGAGTGGGAGGGTGTTGGGAAGAGGGGCGTAAATGGAAACTTTTATAATTTAATAAAATTACTTTAAAAAAAATGCACTACTATGAGTTTATAGTCCACACTTTTCTTAAACATTTTTGTTTGACTTCTAGAGCTATTAAGTTGTTCTTCCATGGAGTATTCACAAGCACCTGGAGACGTGGAGATGTCATTCCACTCACCCAGGGTTCATGTACGATAAACTCATGAGAAAACACTAATAGTGTTAATTTATTTTGAACACCTGATAAACTTCATTCTTTAGCTACACTGGTTTCTCTGTTATCCACCATCTTCTTCACATGGCATATTTGGATCTGTTAGTTCTGTCGCTGTCCAGTATGGAGAGAAAACACTTTCACTTATTAGAAGGTCGAGAAGGGATAAAAATTTCAAAATTCAGAGTTCAGTTTCTGTTCCTTAAATACAGCCATTGCATCTTGTTAACGTAAAATAATGGAAAATAGAGCAGGTGGAAGCACTATTATAATGTTGGGTCTGTAATATTTCTTCATAATTCTTTAAATTATTTTTTATTTCTTCCAACAAATCTTTGAATCAAATATTCCAAGTCAGCTAAATAATATTCACTTGTTCTTTGGAGCCTTCCAACAGTAGTAATACTTAATTTTTTGTGTAGAATGGATTTGAGGCCCAGATAAAATTGATCACCATTTTTATTGACAAATCACTTGAATGTATCTCACAGTAAAACAAAAATACATTATAAAATATTAGCCTGAAGTAAAATAGCTTACTCACTAAAATTTTCTTGAACAGTCAGATTTGCCTCTTGAGTGTTAATTCAACATTAATTGTATATAGTTAGCACATGACTTTTATAGTATGAAAGGATGACCCAAACTTGGTTTGGAAACAAAGGCTTAAACATTTCAGTGAGATGTTAGTCTTGTGTTGTTGAACAACAAGAACCAAAAGTTAAAAATATTTGCAACCTTTGAAACATCCTTATCCAAATAAGAAAGAAAAGGGTCTTTGCCATAACTTAACATTAGTAAATATTATGCAATTTGGATTGTCTTAGTAATCCATTTGAATAATCATCTTTAAGAATACTCATTTAGAGAGATGAAGTTATTGAAAATCTTTTCCAAAGGTCATTAAATTCTTAACCTCCTCTAGAGAGAAAGGAGAAATAAGATTGTATAAACAGTATTGACTGGAGAATTCTAGGCCATAAATGTCAATACTATACTGTGGCATTATAAGATGTCTGACTCTGCTCATTGTTGTACTATAATTAGTGTAGCTGTGCCACTGGGGAGTAAAGTTTAATTACAAGGCTATAAGTATGCGTGTGAGTAAATAAACAATCACTTATTTATGGGTGTAGTTAATGTGATATTGATTACACACCTTAATGTGGACCAGATGTCAAATTTGGATATTAAGAGGACAAAGAGAATTTTCCTCAAGGATACAGTCTAAATCTTGTGAATGGCTTTGGAATTTCTTACTCTAGGACAAAGGCGTTTTTCCAAAGTTTGAAGAATAGTAACTTAAATTAAGCCATTTTAATGGGTTCTGAGAATGGAATTCCTCTTTTCATATTTAGTACTAAGCTCTCAGGGAATATCTACCTTTGGAGAACTTAGATTCCATTAACTGGCTGATTCATCTAACCACCAATTTACAGAAAGCAAACAGTGCTGCCAGTTACTGAAGGCTTTAATGTTTGAAGAAGAAACTGGTCTTAAAATAAAAGTCTGTTGAATATTCTTTATCATCTTTTCAGTGTAGGCAAGTAAACAGTAACTAAGCATTCACCATGGGCTGTGGTGGAACTCTCAAAATATTTTTAAGTTTTCTGAAACTCATTTAAACTAAAGAAATAACGATAGTATGGAACTGCAATAGACTCCGTTCAGCCCCCACCTTCCACTTCTATTTTGTGCTTTGTAAACTATTAGTAAGTTGATACATGCCTTCATTTTCTCTAATACATATTTATTCTAAGGATGCCATTAATAATGGGTGACTGTTTTTGGTTGCATGGCAAAGCCTAAAAGAAACATAGGGTGCTCATGCAAAGGTTATGAATTGCACGGGAAAGTAAAGAAATTTTTGCTACTCAAATTCTCCATTTATTTTAATCTTTTCCTAACTATCTCTCATCCCTCCTCCTTCATTTGCATATGATAATTGCATGTTTTATTCAATCTTCCAAAACAATTTAACTGTGGAATTAAAGAAAATAGAGATGCTGATCTATATCAGCAACTCAAAATGCATATTTACTGTCTTTTTTATGTGAAGCTGTAAGATCAGAAGCCACCAGTATTCTTAGTATAATCAACAGTACATGTTCATACATTTTAAATAAATGTCCATGTCTTTCCTTTGGTTTTCTAGGCTTTCTACTTTACAGTGAATGAGAAGAATGTCTAAATATTAAAGCATTATTTACAACAGTTACCATCATAAATATAGCTAATGGGCTTGGTGCAAAATAAATTCTATGATTATTTATAGTTAGTCAATTTTCACTAAAATTATAGTTAAATGTGTGTTAAACATGTAATTATCATGAACATTAATGGCTTAAATGTGTGACAGTGATTACTAAACACTTATTTATAAAGGAAAGAATCAGAGTTATTAAGTGATTTATTTAAGGATTAAAAACCAAAATATGCAGACACAGATATCCAAAGTGAAGGAAATCATTGTTCTAATCCACTTTTTCTTTGCCTGGAGCCAAACTTGTTTTTCTTACAGTGATCTCTGATGAAGCAAACTTATGATGACAAAAATAAGCTGGAAAAAATGTGTTTCTTTAGAAATTGAACTTCTCTCAGAATTCTAAAATATATGTATCTGGAATGCATCTGGCAGTAGCGCCTAAGGAAGTCAAAGTCTGTGCTGATAGGATTGAGACTTGCATACGTGTTTGCAGATGTTCTGTCTACTTCATTTGTTTCTTCACTAAGAATGGAATCTGGCATGCCAGTGATGCATGCGTCTTCTGTCCTCTGGTTATTATTAGTCCAAGTCTCTCTCTAGCAACCTGCTTTAATATACATCCAATGTGTCTCCATGTATCATTGCCAATATTAGGAGTCACTCAGAAAAGTACATACAGTATAATATGTGTTCTTTCATTATAAACAGATATCTACCATTTTATAGCCATGCCAATTACAAACAATGGATTATGTCATTATTATACTTTGTAGGGCTGAACTTTAATATATATTTTACTATGTGCTAATATACTGCTTTATGTATCAGTACTTTTATTATCAATCTTTACTTGAAATACTCCAGAAGTTGTCATCATAATTGAAGAGGTGGCATGTTTTTATGATGGTACACATAAGTAATTGGCACATCCTGGTTTGAAAGGATCCTTCAACCATATTATTCACATGCTCTTGGAAAATATACATATATGCATACATGTTCATATATATATATATGTGTGTGTGTGTGTGTGTGTGTGTGTGTGTGTGTGTGAAGGTAACAGGATGCTAATGTGCCATATATGTGTGTGGGTATGCATTTATATGTACATATACTTAAATATGTTTTTGTTAAAAGAAGTCTGAATTTCCTTTAACACTGGACGTAAATGGTGCAAAACAAGAATTATACAGGTAATTCTCTCAGCTCACAAGAAAATGACTGAGAGTAATATAAACTCCAATTGACTTGTAAGTCAACAAAATAAAATTTAATTATATAATAGCTTTACAAAAGACCATACCAAACAACCAGCAGCTGTAAAGCATGCTTCTGCACACAATCTATATGGGAGTATAAAATAGAAATCAGTGATATAAAATTAAAAAAGAAGTCAGACAGGCCTGGTAATTAAGTGGCCTTAAGTATTAATGGCAATAGATTTGAGACAGAATCCAGATTATGTAGAAGTTTGTGCCAGATGCAAAATGTCGCTATACTTTACTTGTAGATATGATTTATCCTGTTTACACCTGACGTATGCATGAATTATAAGCAATGTAAGTTTCATCTTTTAAAGTAGCTCCACATAGAAAAACATGATGTAGTTAGAATTGCATTTAAGGAAATATTTATTATTTCATGTAAAATCTGAGAGTTCAATGAAATGTTTTACTTGCAATAAAAACATTAAACCATTTTCTTTAATTACTACTACTTCACTATATTATGGACATTTTATAATAAATTGCTTTATGTTTTACTTTATTACTTTAAAAAAATACCAATCCAGATTCCCACTCCCTCCTCTCCTTACAGTCCCCTCCCACTCCTTCCACACACCCTTCCACCCCACCGTCTACAATCCAAAGAGAAGGCAATGCACCCAACCCTGTGGAAAGTCCAAGGCCCTCCCTACAGCAACTAGGTTGGGCAAGGTATACATCCAAAGAGAACAGGATCACAAGAAGCCAGTACAGGCAATGGAGACAAATCCCAGTGACACTAACAGTAGTCCCTCACTCTGCCCCAACTATCAATCACATTCAGAGGCACTAGTTTGTTCCCATGATCATTCACTCCTTGTCCAGTTGTAGTTGGTGAACTACCATTAGCTCAAGCAAGCTGTCTCAGTGGATGAACCCCTCATGGTCTTGGCTTTCCTGCTCATACTCTCGCTAGGACAGTTTGCCTGAGCTAATAATAGCTTTACAATTTGAATCCCCTTGGTCTCCTTGTGTTGTCTTATTGATATTGCTAAAACCTCAAGAACTATGTTGAACAGACATGGAGAGAGTGGACAGCCTTGTCGTGTTCCTGATTTTAGTGGAATAGCTTTGAGTTTCTCTCCGTTCAATTTGATGTTAGCTGTAGGCTTTCTGTATGTATATTGATTTTATTATATTTAGATATGATTCTTGTATACCTAATCTCCTCTAGACCCTTATCATGAAGGGATATTGAACTTTGTCAAATGTTTTTTAGCATCTAATGAAATGAGCATATTGTTTTTTTTTCTTTCAGTTTATTTATATGATGGATTACATTGGTAGATTTTCATATGTTGAACCAGCCTTGCATCTCTGGAATGAAGCCTACTTGATCAAAATGGATGATTTTTTTTTATGTCGTCTTGGATTCGGCTTGCTAGAATTTTATTGAGAATTTTTTGAATCTATGTCGATGAGTGAGACTGGTCTGTAATTCTCTTTCTTTGTTGAGTCTTTGTGTGGTTTTGGTATCATGGTAACTGTAGCTTTATAAAAAAAGTTTGACAATGACCCTTCTGTTTCTATTATGTGGAACACTTTGAGGAGCATAAGTATTACCTCTTCTTGAAAGTTCTGGAAGAATTCTGTACTAAAACCATCTGGCTCTGGGCCTTTTGTTTTTGGGAGGTGTTTGATGACAGTTTCTAGCTCCTCCTGGCTTATAGGTCTATTTAAATTACTCACCTGTTCTTGATTTAATTTTGGTATATGGTATCTATCTAAAAAATTGTCCTTATCTTTTACATTTCTCGATTTTGTGGAGTACAGGTTTTTATAGTAGGACCTAATGATTCTATGGTTTTCCTCAGTGTCCCCCTTTTCATTTCTGGTTTTGTTAATTTGGATTTTCTATCTCTGCTTTTCCACCCAAACAAAAAAGAATATACCTTCTTCTCAGCACCTCATGGAACCTTCTCTAAAATTGATCACATACTCGGTAATAAAGCAAACATTCATAGGTACAAAAAATTGGAGCGACCCGCTGTGTCTTATCAGATTACCATGGAGTATAGTTAGAATTCGACAACAGTACTACTCCCAGGAAGCCTACAAACTCATGGAAACTGAACAGTCAACAACTGAATCACCCCTGGGCCAAGGAAGAAATAAAGAAAGAAATTAAAATCTTCCTTGAATTCAATGTGAATGAAGGCTATGAAACACTATGAAAGCAGTGCTAAGAGGAAAGTTTATAGCACTAAGTGCCCACATAAAGAAAATGGAGAAAGCTCACATTAGTAACCTAATAGAACATCTGAAAGCTCTAGGAATAAAGAAGCAGACTCACCCAGGAGGACTAGAAGACAGAAAATAATCAAACTGAGGGTTGAGATCCACAAAATAGAAACACAGAAAACAATACAAAGAATCAATGAAACAAAGAACTGGTTCTTTGAGAAAATCAACAAGATTGACAAACCCTTATTCAAACTAATCAAAAGACAGATTGCTTTATTTTATAGCAATTAGCTATGATAAGTCTATTATTTGTTGAAGAACATTGTTATTACCTTGTGGTAGATATAGTAAACATTGCTTGAAAGTAGCATAAAACTCCAAGAGTATAATCATTAGTAATATATAGTTTCTTAAAAATGATATTATGAGTAGTAGAGAAGTTAGATATAAATGGATAATTAAATGTCAAGATTAGCTTTGTTACACGAGGATTAATTACCTCTGCAAACTACATAAATCACTTCAGCTTTATTATGAAAAACATGTGTTTTTAAAATTCCATGATTATCTCCCATGAATAATAAGTAGATTTAATTTTAGTCAAATTGCTTACTATCTATGCAAGTGTAAACAGCACTCATCGTTACTGTCAACTTTCATTCGGTTCAAGGCCAAGTTTTAGTCATGCGTATGCTTTGGCCATATGTCACCTCAGTATCCTGCCACCAAGTGAAATTTGTAATATCACATCCTCAGGTTCTTAAAACTCTCACAGGGGATGACATCGTACAAAAACAATTTTGCCCTTGGTTGGGCTCTCAATCCCTAAAGGGAAGACAATTCCATATTTCAACTAATACTATTTTGTTTTCTGCCATGACATTGGAAAAGAGTTCTTTGTATTGAGGAGCTCCTACTGGTACCAAAAAAGGTGAGCACACCACAGAGAGCAGTTACCCACTAAGAGAAAATATCGCTGAAGACGAGTAAAGGGTGAAAGGAAACTGCCTTTCCTTTCTTGTTCTTACTTGTGCTAGCCTGAAAATATTTCTCTGTCTTACTGTGATCACCAAACAGTGATGAGATGGTCTGATAATCTGAGCCAACCAAGATAGTACAGTTACCTTATGCGAATCTAGGACAGCTTATGAATCAAGGTTATACTAATATTTTGTATTTGAAATGTTATAACCTACTTAATCTATTGTATTTATCAATATAGGATTATTAATTTTGTTTTGAAACACAATAAAATTTCCCTTAACTTTGCAATAATTAAAGATTAATGATGAAAAATCACTAGGTAACAAAGTCAATACTACAACATTTCACCACACATATCTTGTTGCATGTTCAACTTCCAAAATGACAGTAGTGTTTAACACCATTGTTATATGTTTTATGTGAACAAGTTTTGACAGTGGGAAAAAACCCAGTCTTTCTCTTTTGAAATTTGAAAATGTACATAAATGGCATGAAATTGAACAGTACAACCACATTTAACACACTACAGGTTTTAATTCTAAAATTTTAGCATTTGGTTGCATTATTTTTTTAATTTCAAAGAAATGATTGCATTTATTTATTTTGTTGGAGGACTGCATAATCCCACAGTGGACTTTTAGATGCAGATGAGAGGATACTCATGGAGATGCGGTTACCTCCTTCTACCATGACTTTGGGGGTAAAAAACAACAACCAAAAGACTGGTTAAGGCAAAGACACATCCTATACTGCAGCTCCCAATGTACAATCAGTCTTGCTCACCCAATGAGAACTATATCAGCCTTCTGACCCACAGAACATTTAGGTGCTTGATTTGTTTCTTGTGGTATCATTAGTTTCTGGCGGAACCTGTTTAACACTCTTAGATGACTAACTGCAAATTATGAGCTATGAGCAAGGTATTATGGTAATCATTCACTGAAAGCAGAAAACAGGCTGAGGAAAAAAAAAAACCCTATGCAACCTTCAGTGTTGTAAACAATATTTATAGACATAACTTGACAATGATATATTTTTACTACTGAGTGTTTGGGGTTTTAGAGTAAACAGCTTAAAACCTGGTAAATTCTATTAGAAAGACTTTTGTAAAGGATCCCTCATTCCTTCCCTATGTTAAGTTTTATGTTCTGTTTAATATACACAAAGCAAAACCCTCTAGAAAGACAGACAAAAGACACTGGAAGAGAAGAGAAGAATTCAGAAATTGCCTTCCTTTTGGTTAAATAAATCCAAGGGGAAGTGTTGAATTTTCTTTAATGTGACAGTGAAATTATTCAGTCTACCAAGGTTAACTTTAATGAGTTTAATCAAAACACAGTATTCCTCACTACTGGGATAGTCACCCCTAACAACGTTTTAATATTTTTATTGCAAACTTAATTGTATTTTATGTGTATGGGTGTTGTGCCTAAATGTATGTCTGTGTATCACATGCATGAAGTGTGCTCATGGAGGGCAGGAGTGGGGATAAGAACTCCTCAGACTGGAGCTTCAGAAGGTTTTGAGTCACCATAATTGTCCTGGGATCTGTACCCAGACTCTCTAGAAGAGTAGCCTTCTCTTGAAACCTTGAAACATTCTCCAAGGTCTTATTTCACTTTTTGGGACTATAATATACAGTAATCACATCATTTCTTTCACTGGATGATTATATAGAACTGGTACTGAAACATTAGTCAATAGACCTTTTTATGTGACTATGTTAGAGATACTGAACTTTTCCAATTGATAGCATGTTATAAGACAAATCTAAATTCATCATACCAAGACCTAACAAAGTTAATAATAGAAAAAATTTCACGATTTAAAAAAATCATTAAATAGTCTCTTATTAGCTGTGAATCAACTTATGAATCAACATGATTTGTTCCTCACCTGTGTTGATTCTCTGTCATGAAGAATCCAACATTTAAATCATCAATTCTGTGTCCTCTAGTACTATAGTCATCATGGTAATTGTTTTAGTAATCTACTTCTACCCATTGCAAAACAATAATTAAAATAATTCAAACCTCAGCTATCTTTTCGTATTCTAAGGACATTATTTATAACTAACTATCAGTGCCATAAGAAAAACTATTAAATTGCTCTATTTTCAACTTCAAGTCAAGTAGGCCCAATAATAATCACTTCAGGAAATAATTTTATCAACCTCTATTCCTACCTGTATACATACTTTACTTGCAGCAATACTGTTCTTATCACCCCAAATCTATTATTTATAATTTTAATAATGAAGAAGATATTTGAAAAGCAGGTGATTTAGCTGAAAACAAACCATTTATAATCACCTCATTAACAAACAAAAGGCTGATGCGTACTAATATATTATTTCTAGCAGGATTTTCCTCAAAATTCTTGTCTTCTCATGCACAACCATGACATGTATCAATGCCTGAATTCTGATATTCACACTCATTGTTGCCTTTCGGGTTCTGATTTGGTTTCTATTACTGTGATAAGAATCATGAGAAAAATCAACTTAGACAAGAAAGGATTGATTAAACTTATAAATTATAGTTAATCACCAGTGAGTCAAGGCAAGAACTCAAGAAAGGACCTGGAGACATGAACTGAATTAGCAGCCATGAAGAATGCTGCTTACAGGCTTGACTCTTAAAGCTTGCTGAGCTATCTCTATTACTCAATGTAATACTACTAGCTGATCAGGGTGGCATTGTCTATAGTAGACTGTACATTTTATATCAACGTTAATCAAAAAAATCTCCATAAACTTGCAAATAGGTCAATTTGTTGAAGATATTTTCTCAGTTGAGCTTCTCTCATCATATATGAGTCCGTTTGGATCAAATTCATCAGAATCGAACTATACATTAAATGGACAGAGTGCATGAATCATTTTCTTACAGGACAAGTAAGATATTTCTCCTAGTTAATGCTCTTTGACTTTGATAGTAGTTTTGCAAAATTTCTTCTCTCAAACAATATTGTTGCCAAAAAGCGTTCTGTAAACAATTGTACTTTTAGACTTTACTTAACATGCTCATATTATTAACATTCCAGACTTTCTTACTGAAGAACTTACTATGACAGCCTTCAATTTAATAACTCCATTATTGTAAGCTATCTGGAGCATCTCCAAACTTTTAGATATTTAAAAGTTGTTTTACATTGATATCAGCAGAAAGACCTAATCATCAGACAAAATATAGCTTTGAATATTCTATACTTAATCTGATTATAAAAATAGACTCTCCAAAATATATCTCAGATACTCAAATACAGTTTGAAATGGAGCTGTCATACCAAAAATAATGATAAAATTATTTTTCTTCTTTTCATAATCACATTTCTTGTGTCCTTAATCTTATCAATTAATTTACCCTTTTAATCTCAGTTATAGTAACAATATGAATAAAAGTCAATACATCACAACTATCACTTGGTTTTCATAACTGAACTCCCAAAGACCAATATATTTACTTTAATAAACTACATCTCTATATTATTGTATTTATCAATAGTTCCTACATCTTCATAAAATGCTAGTCATCCATTTATAAAGAACTCTATTTCAACAAGTAATTAGAAATATAAATCAGATTTTCTGTTTCAGGGTAATATTTCAGTACTATAGCTGTAGTATAATTAAATGCTATTTATAACATCACAATAAAAGCAATTGGAGTATTAATCCTAAATATTTATTGAATTCTGATCATATTCGTCACCTAATAACACTAATAATAATAGACTATATTCCCCTATAAAACCTGAAAATTTGGAGACAATAATAAAAGCATAACAGAAAAAAATAATAAATTATATGTATTTATTTTCACATTAAATTGGAGAATGAGCAACTACATGAATGATCATCACCATTATTATCTTAGCATAGAAACCTTGCAAAAGAATATTATAAAAGTCTCATTTGGTTATTGAACTATTAAACACGTGTATTTACTGACCTTCTGCAATCAGTATCTCAGTATGAAGACATCAGGATTTTTCTGATCATTTGAATACTACTGGTTCATTATAAGCCTTTTTCTAACAATTCATAATGTATCAGAGACACTAGGCGAACTTTTATCTGTCACTCATACCTGTTTAGATGTAATATAAGAGAGACATACATAGAACTAATCTACATTGGAAGTAGAAAAAAGACACGATCTCCTGGTAAATTGGGAGCATGGGGATCTTGTGGGGGGTTGAAGGGGAGGGGCGAGGCAGGGAGGGAAGCAGAGAAAAATGTAGAGCTCAATAAAAATCAATAAAAATATGTAATAGATGGATGTATCACCTGATAACTACCTATGCACAACGAGTTCATGCATGCTTCTAGAAATTTGGAAATACTGGCACTAACTTACTGGCTGTCATAGTAGCAACAACATTTATAAACTATACCTGACCAAGAAGATAAGTGTCTTTTGGGATCCCCTTTCCTTATTTGTAGCATCCCTTTCTGTCAGTACAATTCTTTATTTTAGGCATTATAGCTAGGTTAAAATAAAAATCTTAAAGAATTCCAAATTTCCACTTTTTAATTTCAGCAAAGTTGTACCAATGAAAATTCAACAGTATTGTTGCTTAAAGAAGACCTGCATAATGATCAGACCAGAGGACATTTCAAAAGATATCAGGATAATTTGGAAAGTGCCCATCCTTATATCATGAGCAACAGATAGTCAATGGTTGTTGAGGTTAAGAGGATTAGTTTTGTCAAGGGATGACCTCCCTTCATAAATCAGGCCTAAATACATGTATGTATGAGCACCCCTAAACAATCTTTGTAAGTTCGGTGCAAATAATAAATAATATCTGTGTATAACTTGCAAGAGCCACAAAATTTTGTCAGGGAATAATACCTGAGAATCGCATGAATGGATCACCTTGTGGCAAGACCCTAGAGACCCTTCAAATTGGCAAGGACCTGTGAACAGTTTGTTTCATAATTCTGGCCCTGACCCTGGGAGCCTGTGTTCTTCATGCTCTTGTTGCTTTCATTATGCTAGCCATATTGCTGGCCTGAATGAGTAACTAGCTTATGAAGTTTAATCACACATATTTGCATAACTGCTCTGGAAAGAATGATTTTAATCCTAAGAGCTTTAAATAGGTGATTCTATGAAATAGATGATATCAGAAGTTAAAGGGAACATTCGAGGAAAAGGGAATGAAGCAGAATCACGGAAGTCCATCGTTCTCTCATTCCTAACAATACCCTAAGAAATGAAGACAGATAGACATAAGGACAAGGGATAAACAGTGTGGTTGTGGTTTCTATAGGATAATGGAAAAACCTGGCATTTCCTCAGAGAAGACAAAGTACTACAAAATGTAGAATGGTTCATTCATCTTTGGCTGGAGAATTGATCATGAGAACCCAGACCCTTTTAAACATAAATAGTAACCACAGGAGAAAAAACTGTCTCACTTTGCATGATATTGTAACCACATGTGCTTCCAACTGGGCACATTCTTCTACCTGTAGGTGTACCTATTTAAAAAATCTTTCTTTGTAGCTTGCAAAACTGATTATGCTTCCAACAGTAGAGATATAGATTATAAGATAATGACTGCCAGTGGTGTGTGTGTGTGTAGAAGCAGAAAGAGGCAAGCAGCAAACTGGTAATATGTACAGCTATTGTTAGAAATTCAGAAGTAAAAACTAACTGTAAATCTGTTCACACAATCCAATGAATCTGTGGAAATAAGACTGTTCAAGATATCCAGGGCCACTTGCTTGAACAACAAGTGATGCTCACAGTTTCTTTGTGGTTCTGACTCCACACACCCATCCCAGGTCCCTGAAACCATCTTGAGAAAGACCTCTAGCATATAAAAATAATTGCAGGGAAGAAATCATAAATCTAAGAGAAAGTGATAAAGTTAGAAGGTGGAGGAAGAAGAAGGTGAGATGAAAGTGATAAAAACACCCTATACTCTTATATGGAGTCCCCCAAACAATATTCCTTTAAAACAACATTATCTCTGCTACTACCAATTTTGGTATACCGTTAGTAGAATGAGTCTAAAGGAGGTTCTCACATCTCTTCATTAATTTCTGCTTCACCTTAACAATCATTACTACAGCTCTAGTAATTACTAACATTGTATCCTCATTAAATATGATCAATAACCCATCAGGAAGAAATACATGTACATGTATAATCATTTTTGATCCTTTGCCCAATCAAATATATGGTGTTTTTGTTTTCCACTCTACCTTTCCTAGTATTCTAGGAGATAGAGATAAATATGTATGCCTAACTCCTTTATTTTCCCATCCCATATATAAACCAGAAAAATATTTGCATTTTTTGTGTGTTATTTTAGATTCAATGCCCAGTAAGTAAGGGGAATCTTTGCCTTTGTAACCCCCATTTTTACTCAATGTTATTTCTTCACCTGACTGTTTAAAATAAAAAGATCTAGAGTTCTGTCAACTAATTAGTCCTTATATCAGATGTTAGTTGCAGATTTTTTTTTGTATATTGACTGGTATGATTGTCTGCTGAAAAAAAAATATCATTATTGGTCAAAAAATGTTAACACTTTGCTTCCTAGTCATGTTCATTCTAAAAATACATGCCAATTTGAAGACAAAATATTAAAATGAAGAAGTCATGGAGAATTTATAAGTGGATATGTTCAGTTTATGAACCAAAATTAAAGAACAAATTTCATTTGAACAGTCCAAAAAGAAGTTCTACACTGCCATGAGGACCTAAAGCTAGAGAGAAACCATAATCTGAATATATTCTGTAAGAAAAGAATATTTTCAAGGAAAAAGAGAAAAACAAATTTCCTTAATTCTTCTAGTTGTTTTTTTTTCCTTTCATGTAACATTCAAGTATATGAAAAAGTCCTTTAAATTTAAAGTATTATTCATAAGGTATGCTACTTAGGACATAATACATGTATGTGTGTGTGTGTGTGTGTGTGTGTGTGTGTGTGTGTGTGTATGTATGTATAATCATACATTAGTGATGCAATGCTTTGATAAATACTGCACTAATTTTATATTATGTATAAATTTATAACTGCCATTGGACTATGTTCATCATGAATACTTATGTATTTATATATATATTAGCTATTTTATAAATGGCTAAAAATGTAATCTTTAGCATGACTTTGCAATATATAGCTATAGTCACAGATAAATTTTGCATGAATATTTTTCATCCAATCCTGTTTGCAATCATTTGAAGAAAGGGAAAATAATTTATAAAGAATGATGGAGTAGAAAAATTCCTATCTGAAGTTGTCATGCATTTTTTGACCACCTAGTGCACATGTTGACACAAGAGAGATGCTTAGTTTATTATGTAAAACAGACCACTTCTGCTATTCAAGAGCAGGCTAATAATTAGAGGATATACTTTGATAAATACAGAGACTGTGACCTTGACTCCATGCCAGATGAATAGTACAGTATTATCTTTTCAGATACATTTTTATAGTAAGGCAGCATATTTCTGTGAATGTGTAAACAAAAAAGAAGTGAATTATGGCACTCAAAAAATTGCTATTTCTCAAAAGATGCTTGACGGAGGCTATTTGCTTTGTGTTCAGGATTACTATTCTATTCCTTTTTAAGATTTATTTATTTATTATACATACATTGTGCTGCTGGCATGTATGCCTACATGCCAGAAGATGGCGCCAGATCTTGTTATAGATGGTTGTGAGCCAGCATATGGTTGCTGGGAATTGAACCCAGGTCCTATGGAAGAGCAGCCAGTGCTCTCAATCTCTGAGCCATCTCTCCAGGACCCTGTGTTAAGGATTATTTTGGCATATACTACAAAGATCTTCCTAAACTGATAATATGTCTAAAATATTCAAAAGTATTTACTTTAGAATATTTCTTAAAAAGAAAATTATTTATTGTTGTAGGAGATGATACAGAGATTTATGAGGACTAGTTTGCTTTCTCTCCTATCTTGTCTTCATCATCTAAGAGTATTACTCACAAATTCTATTGTAAATGAAGCCAATGTTATCAAATAAGCTGTGTTGTACAATACTTCTTTAGACTTTGTCATGTGATATGGAATTGGAATAAATTTGAAATTATTTTTTTTGTGTAATTATGAACATGTGTGTATGTAGATGTGTGTACCCAATCTTAATGCTTCTAACTTCATTTCCTTTAGATTCTGTCTTACTGAACTTAGAGTCTACCATTTATGTTATTATGTTTAAAACTTCCACAACTCATAAAATGTGGCTTTTCCATAAAACACAAGACTGGCGCCATTTTGACTGAGGTCAGGTGACATTACCACAATCTTAACTGAGGGCCAGGTCAGATGACCAAGTCCTGCCACCTTTACTGAGGTATTCCCTGCCTGGTCCCTGGAGCTGACTCTGTTACATCTGTGCTTTGCACAGTGGCATGCCTTCGGTAGGGCCAATCAAGAGCACCCACTTTGCCAAATTCCTATTTACTATGTGTTTGTGTGTGTTTGTGTGCATACAAGTAACTTACATGCACCTATGTATACTGTTAAATGTTTTAATTGTCTGTTCTTTGTATCATTTCAGACTGTAAAAACAGCAAGTCGCATGTTTTAAATTGGTATGTACTTTTAAGAATCCAACCCTGGTTTTTTTTTGTTTTTTTTTGTTTGTTTGTTTTTTGTTAAGTTGAGAGCCAGTGCAGTCAAGCTCAGACCCAGCTCTCCAGGCAGATTCTATATTGTAGCAGATTCTATGCTGTAGTTATAACTCATCTAAACCCAGTAAACAGCCCTCAGCTGCTCAGAGATCGGGGGGAACATGACATTTAAATGCCTAATTAGTAAGAAACTTTTCATAACAAAAAGAGACAGGGTGGCTCCTAGCAGCAGCACTCTACTGCCTCCAAAGAAGACATAAGACAAATGGGCACAAAACAACGTCCATCTACAATCTGCTTCAACTGCCAAGTGCTGACCACTGGGGAAAAAGTGCCTTTCATCTAAAATGAAGATCTCCAGATAGTGGACAGAATTGCTAAGGTCTACAGCCTAGCTGCTAAGATCAAGGTTGACTTGTCTTCCTAACATATTTCTTAGCCTACAGAATCTTCTGGAGCCTAGCAGGACCTGCAGTAACTAGCAAAAGAAAAATATGACCTTCAGTGTCCATGGAGGAACTTGAGAAGTAGCTATATGTAGCCCACCAAGTAAATTCTCTGTTGTTTTTTAGTCAATAACTCAAGTACAATTTTATCCTTCTCAAAGATCTCTGATAGAGTTTGATAGATGAGAACTTTTGTTATTTTAAAAGGGACAATCTTACCAAACAAATTTCATCAAAATACAAATACAGGCTATTAAGATGTGTACATGCAAGTTATAAAGGTATGAGGACAAGTGCATGCTACTAAATTTCTCTCTCACGCTGCCTTTCATAGTCTTAAAGATAATTTTCATTATGTAAAATAGTCTCTCCCAGTCATTCTGCTGCTGTTTAAACTTATGTTTCCACAAACCCAAAGAATTCTTGTGAGTTCCAGTTCTTGGAGGTTCTGAGGAGCTGAATTAAAGAATCCACCTTAAACAGGTCAGATACACACCTCTCAATTTCCTGGTGCCATTTTTTTCCTTAACTTAACTTTGTCTTCTATTCTGCCTATACCTTAAATAGGTGTAAGAGATACCAGTCATTTCCATACCACAAATACCATAGAGAAGCAAAGAGACCAGCTATACCAGGATGTGACCAGGACCCAGATTTCTCAGGTTCCCCCTCCCCAAGATGACCCCCACAAATAAGCAGAAACCAGTCTTGAGAATCTGGCATCCCAATTCCTTTAACCTGTTGTGCCTAAATCACTTGTTTCAAACACATGTCCCTGGATATCCTGAGCCATTTTTATTTATACAGTTTCAATAGTTTGCTTGAGTAGTTTTACACTCATGTTTTTTTTCTTAAATTTCTAATAATAATTTTAATAATTGTCAGTTCGTTCCCTTATTGCATTCCTTCTCTGTTCTCCAACTTCCCCACCAATAATCATTAACTGCTTGATTCATAGCTTTCATGTTAAAGGCTTAAACAAGAGACAAAGGAAGTTCTTTTTTTATTTATTAAAAATTTCCACCTCCTCCCCTTCACTCATTTCCCTTCCCCTTCCCCCACTCCCCTCTCCCTCCCTCTCCTTCTCCAGTCCTAAGAGCAGTCATGGTGTCCTGCCCCATGGGAGGTCCAAGGTCCTCTCAGCTCCATCCAGGTCTAGGAAGGTGAGCTTCCAAACAGACTAGACTCCCGCAGCCCCCATGTCAGTCACATTCAGAGAATCCGGTTTGATCACATGCTCATTCAGTCCCATTCCAGCTGGCCTTGGTGAGCTCCCATTAGATTCGTCCAAGCCTCTCCATGGGTGGACACACCCCTCGCGGTCCTACTTCCAAAGGAAGTTCTTTAAGTAAGCATACCTACAGTAGAACAGTGTATCTAGCTGGCAGCATTTGCAGTTATAGCATCATGCAAAGTGAAAGAGAGGTTTGCCTAAAATGGTTTTAATATTTTCCTCTGGTCAAATCTAAGCTCTCATAACCAATTCATCAATCAAGACTGAATTAATTCATTCTATACTACTCTGTATCCTATGGGGAATATACCAGGTTTCCACCTATCATCCTATAAACTTTAAAACTTAAAATCTTACTCTTAACAGTTTGCCCTGCCTATCTTTTGTTCTCATGTCCCCTTTCTCTCATATTCTTACAGTGTTGGTGATATCATTTCCATTATCCAGAACTCTGTCAAATGTCTAGCCACCCCAAGTGCTGGCACTTCCAGGTTAGATGGCCACGCAAGTGCCATCAAGCATTCAGGCAACTTACTAGCCACCCAGGGTCCTCAAGACCTCTGTGATCTGCATGCAGTGTGGGTGTGTGATGTACATGTGACACAGTTATGTAAGCCCCTATGTACATATGCTAGGCAGCCTTTGAAAACTGGACTCACCTGCTCTGTGATCTTTCCCTTCACCAGCTTTTCTAGACCTGAGCATGTGTCTTTCTCTTTCAGTAAACACTTTAAGTGAGTTCCCTTGCTTGTCTCATGATCCATTATCACGCCCTGGAATTTCTGTTGGCTCTTTAAGTATTGGCACAACTGTAGGAATGAGGGCATTGTGAGTTTCAATGATTATGCTTCATTCTCTGTTATTAGTCTGTTCCCATTAACTCTGAATATCATCTGTTTACTAGCACATCTCCTAACTCTTCAGGTTACAATAATTCTCTCCAAAACAGCTTTGCTGATATGTAATATCATGAACTCCTGTGACTCTTTTCTGGCTAGTCACAAAGTGGGATGGAAAGGCGGCATCCTGTTCTTGAGAATCCTGAACTCATGGTCACAGTCGAACATCTAAGGCATCAGGAAATGAATCAGGTTCACTATGATTTTAAACAACATCTTCTCTGGCTCATTCAGAGGACAGTCACCAGAGGAAAGTTTTCCATGTGTAAAAGTCATTTCATTCATAGCTCTGAGAAAGTGAAACTAGAGGCAACCAGGAATAATTCGTGTAAGGGAAGCAAGAAGAGCAAATAGCACATAGGCTCCTGGGGTACTGCCCAGAATTATGCAGTGAGCTATTCATTAACCTTGCCAAAAATGGGTTAAATTTTCTGCAAGAAGAACTTGTTCATGCTGTTATCAGTCTTATCATATGAAGAAGTCACATGACTCCCACCAGAACATAACATACCATAATGAATGTTACAAAGGTTTACAAGGCAAACTTCATGACTTTCATGAAATCATATATTCTTTAATGTCATAAGTTTGTTTTTCTACTTCTCCTAGTCACTACTTACTTATCCTCTTCCTCTCTTCCTCCCTCTGTTGATTCTTCGCATTATTAGTTACTTTGAGAACTTTTTAGTATATTCATTTACTTTAATTATAAGTAACAATTACATCAAAACAATTTAATGGCTACAGTATATCTACATAATTATAGCTATAATAGCTACATTACTTACTGAGTGCCCTAAGAACATTTACTTGTATGTTTATGATCCATTGAGTCAACAGATTATTTTGCTTTTTAATGGATTTGGGTTAATGAGAAAATAATGGGGTCACCAAATAAAAAAATAACCCTTTCTTATTAAATAAAGATAGTGGACCTCATAACACAATCTAGGAGTTTTCATTTTAGAATATTTACAAAATAAAACAAAAAGTGATCCAGGAATTGAGTCATTACATTCCAGACATTGGACTGAGCACATTAGACTCTCAAAGTGGATGATGGTGTCAACATTCCGAGTGTGCTTTACACGGTGATTTAGTTTCAGCAAATCACCAACTCATCATGTTATATTATGTTGATTTATGATCCAATTTATGCATATTTCAATTTTGTTTATAAATAATTAGTAGCTTGTAAGTTTTATAGCAGTATGAACAATATAATAAGGAGTATATTACTAGTTTCATGTTTGTGATAATTAACTATATTATAAATAATTTATCAAAACTGCTTTATAGCTAAATACTTTTTTATTAATGAGCATACTAGGTCATGATATCAGGTATTACCAGGTAATGACTTGAGCAACTCAGATTGTTTTCAAAGTGAAGTATTTCTGCAGATTTGAACTCTTAGTTAAAATATAAGGTTACTGTAATTAATAGAATGAAATTTGTCATCTCAACTCATACTTGTGACTATTGAAAGGGGTTTAGATAGTATTAGCAACAGTTAGAAGCCAAATGTGCTTACACTCAGCTTTTAAAACACCTTTTAATTTTTCTGAAGTTCCAAAGATGGTGTATGATGACTCATTAGAAGGTTAACGCTTCCTGTAAATTCTGACTAGTATTGTTTTTCTGGTTTTTTTGTGTTTTCTTTGACATAATATTCCAGCTCACAGCAAATGTTAACTAATTTAGAAATTTATATTAGTGCAATGAAAGAATAAATCAGATTAAGAAAAACCATTAAATAAATCTTTTTTATTTATTTTTTTATATAGATTCTCTTTATTTCTGTTTGTTTGTTCTTTTTCCATCCTCTGGGGCAAATTGAACCTACTGCCTGTGCTGCAGAAACATCTCTGCCTCAAACTCCATCTTTAGTCCCTTTTCTTTTTTTTTCTTTTTTTTCAAAGTTTATTAAATTATAAAAGTTTCCATTTCCACCCCTCCTCCCAACACCCTCCCACTCCCCCCACTCCCTCTCCTCCTCCCTCTCCATCCCTAAGAGCAGTCAGGATTTCCAGCCCTGTGGGAAGTACAAGTTCCTCCCCCCTCCCTCCAGGTCCAGGAAGGTGAGTATTCAGACAGACTGGATCCCAAAAATCCAGTATATTGCAGAGGAAACAAGTCCCAGTGTCATTGTCAATGGCTTTTCAGAAAGACCCCGTGCCAGCCACATTCAGAGAATCCGGTCACATTCAGAGAATCTGGTTGGATCACGTGCTCGTTCAGTCCCAGTCCAACTGGCCTTGGTGAACTCTCATTATATCAGTCCCCTTGTATCAGTGGGTGATCGCACCCCTCGTCATTAGGAGAACACAACTCAGGATTATTTGTCAAAAAACAGGCTCTTCGAGTTGTTCCTAATTGTTTCATTTTCCTTTTGAATCCCTGGCATTTCCATTTACACTGTTTGTATCAGTGAATCTGAATATTTTTAAACAAATGGTATGAAATGCCTTTAAATGTCAATACAATTTCACTGTTACGTAAACAAGCTTTTTGTATGATATGAGATATGGAGCATACTTGCAATGTGTAGTTAACATCATTAGAGAGCATGTCATCATATTCACACTCTACAAACAAATCACACTCTACAAACAAAGCATTAAATAGTAACACAATTTTTTTCAAGGATTTGGATCTTCTTCAAGTATTTCAGGAGAGTGAGAGAGAAAAAATAAAAACAAAAAAAAAACAAGGGCAAGAGAAGGAGAAAGAGAAGAAAAGAGACAGAGAACAAGAAAGAGAAAGAGAGGGGGGATTCAGAAGACCCTATTTTCAGGCAAAATGTGATAGTATAGCCCTCCCCTGAGTAACTCCTCTAGAGCTGGCCTGATTTCTTGGATCTGAATAAGCTCTATGGCAAGTTTAATATATGATTATGATTCCTTCAATTGGAAGGCAGGGTATCCCAATGTATTTCTATCCTGGAACTCATGTATTACCACTTAATGCACTGAATGCACACTTTGAAAGGATGTGCCTGTGTTTACCTGTAGTGACAATCTCTGGACCTTGTACAGTGTAGAGAAAGCTATCCTGATTCCTGTTTAACAGTGCCACCTGGAGTTATGGTGGGCACTCAGCAGCATGAAGTCAAAAGTGAATTCTCAGAGCTCTAGGAACAGTAGTCAGAAGATCACCTATTCTGTGCAAGGTGGTCTGGCATACTGGATAATGGAAGCTCAACCCAGTACCAGTTTTGGATCTCTGCATCCACTTTCATCAGTTGCTAGATGAAGTTTTCATGATGAAATTAAGGTAGTCATTAATATGATTTTAGGGGAAGGCCAGTTCAAATACCAGCTCCACTATTGCTAAGGGCTTTTACTGGGGTCATCCATGTGGATTCCTGACAATTTCCTTATTGCCAGGTTTATCACTAGCCTCATAATGGCTCCCTCAATGAAGATATCTCCTTCTTTGCTCTTCTCTGTCCTTTCCCCATCCTGATCATCCCTTTTTACACTATGTTCTCATCCACCCTTCCTTTCTCCCCTTCACATTCCCAATTTTCTCAGGAGATCTTGTCTATTTCTGCTTTCCAAGGGGATCTATGCATGTCTTTTTAAGGTTTGCCTTCTTACTTAGTTTTTCTGTGGCCATGGAAACTGGGTTGGTTATCCTTTGCTTTATGTCTAATATCCACTCATGAGTGAGTATATACTATGTTTGTCTTTCTGGGTCTAGATTGCCTCACTCAGGATAGTTTTTTTCCTAGTTCCATCCATTTGTATGTAAATTTCAAGATTGTTTTAAACCACTGAACAGTACTCCATTGTGTAAATGTACCATATTTTCTTTATTCAGTCTTCCAATGAGGAGCAATCTAGGTTGTTTTCAGTTTTTCACTATTGCAAGTATTGCTGTTATGAGCAAAGTTGAGCACATGTCCTTGTGGTATGAGTGTACATCTTTTGGGTGTATGCCCAAGAGTGGTATTGCTGGGTCTTGAGGTAGATTGATTCCTAGCTTTCTGAGAAACTGCCATAATGATTTCCAAAACGGCTCTTCAAGTTTGCACTGCCACTAGCAATGGAGGAGTGTTCCTTTAACTCTGCATCTTTTCAAATATAAGTTATCACCTCAGAGATACCGTCTTATACCAGTCAGAATGACTATCATCAAATACTATGTATATTTTAAAAGGGAAACAGTTGAAAATTTTAAAATCAGAAACTGCCAAATCATTTGTTCTCAGGAAGATCAAATAAGAAATGTAAAAATCTTCCTTCACGGGAAAATTTGTCTTCTTTACCCCAAGCAAAGTCTGGTGCTCATTGATGCGGTTCAGCATCATTGTACCTGTCCATTGTCCTCTCTTCTCAATTTATTATCCTCATCCTGTGACCTCACTGAAGCCGAGCATAAGACCAAAGATCCTTTTCACAAGAGTGCTCTCAATAAGAATAATCATGAAATGTTAATGAACTTAAATTATGGTTAAACCTACCTTTAAATACTTCAATAATAACATGTTAAAAGTTTAATGTTTTGGTACAGGGCGAGCCAGCTATTTTTAACATTGTCAACTGCTAGTTACTCTCTGTGGACACTATACTGAACATCTGGATTACCATATAAATGCTCATTTCCTGCCTAGGTAAGTGAATAAGAAACGTGTGCCTTCAGCCTTCTTCATTCATAACTAATGTTCAAAGTTGACTTTTATTTTCTCTTCAAACTATTGGACTTTCAGAAATAAAGACAGTTTCGTTACACATTATGTTTAGGGAAAACTTGACACAGGCTTTTAAGTTACCTCAAAGAAGCCCCATGCCTGCACTCCTCTGTGTTCTGTTTTTACGTTCTGTAATGTTTGTTTCTCTTCATTTGTCTTTAGTGTATACATATAGAAAGGTAACTTTTAATTGGTGTTGAAAAAAAATTATCTAGGTGTTCATTACCATTCCCTCTTTTCACAGCTCCTGTATTTTCCTGTTTCTCTTGCAAAAGACATAACAGTGGATAATTACAATGATTCATGCATAATATTTGATGATACATCGTAGCTGTGTTTCAACAATAACTTTCAGAGATAGAATAATTTTCTCTTTAAGTGGCCATTTGCCCCTAATGAACTCTGCTTGTGACAGTATTGCTAATTTTAACTGTATGATTTCAGTTGTTTGAGCAGGATTTAATACCATAATGACACCATCACATTTTGCTTGAACATCTCTAAATGCTACAACATACTTACAGAATTTTCTAAGTCATTAGTTTTGGCTAATAAAAATGACAAATATGGCTTTTCTCATCAAAATTAATGAAGGAAATGTAACTAATCTTGTTTTTCTATTTCAATACAATACTAGCATAATTGTTTTTAGACATGTACACAATTTTTATGATAAAATCACATCTTTACAATATTTATTTTTGATTAATTATCTATCTATCTATCTATCTATTTATTTATTTTAAGACAGTATATGAAACTGTATTCCTGGCTTACATGAAACCCACTGAATATCCCAAGATGACTTCAAACTTGAGCCAAGCCTGTTGTAATTTCCCAAGGACTGAGATTGTATCTGTGAAACATCACACATAGCTCTTGGGGTTTTTGATTCACAAGTTTATACTAGTTATCATATTAATCTTATTGTTATAAAATTTAAGTGAATTTTCCATTCTCCCTATATTTTTATCATATAAGCCTATCTTTTCAAATTGCATCTTCTTAACCAGCAAGAAAAGTAGAAATTTGCCTTCAACATTTGCCATGATTCTCTGATATTGCTGAATTACAATAAAGTCTAATTTTACAATTTATAATACATATTCCCCTATCTGCTGAATTGAAATAGATGATATGTATAAGACTTTACATGCTGCTATATTTATATGCAAGCAAAACCAAATATGGTAATAGAGTAGAGCAATAAATAATTTATTTTAATATGAAAGACTTCTAAAGGAGATATTTGAAATTTGACCAAAAACCAAAAAAAGTCATCAAGAACTGTCTAAGCCAAAGAAACAAGACCTTTAGTAATATAGCACCTTTTATTCCCCGCCTTCCTTACTTTCATTTCTTTTTTCTTCTTTTTTGCCTTGTTTCCTTTTTTTCTCCCTCCTAACCTGTGTTCCACTCTCTTATTTTCTTCTTAATTCAATTCCACCCCCTTTTCTAATCCCCTTAACATTTATTTGTATTTTTAAAATATTTCAGGTGATACTAAGCAACAAAAGATGATTCCTGCTTGTTATAGGTATGGGTTGTGTATATAAGATATGTTCCTTTCTGAAGGAACACTGAATCTTCCTGTTAACTTACATGACTACAAATGTGATCCAATGACTAGTTGTTTTTTGTATATGCTCTTGATATCAGGCTTCTCTAGAATTTAATTTATAGTATGTAAAACTAAAATTTTGTGTATGTATGTTAGGAGGTATTCTATAGATTTAAGAGATTTATATAGTTTTCTTATTCTTTTCTATATATTTCTGGCACAAAAGCACTCTGCATTTCAATTTTATTTCAAAAATACTTACTTCTCCATAGTTATTTAGTGTGAAAAGATAAATTAGATTTTTACTTTCAAATTCTGTAATTTCTTTGTATTTTTAGGTACTAGAGTGTAATATTTTTCCTTTCAAAAAAACCAATGTCATCTAGTGATACTGTACAAACATTAAAAGGTTTCTTTCAGCATCTTTGTCCAAGGTGTTTCCTTAACCTTGTCATTTTTTCCTCAAATATTTTACAGATTCTGCATTCATTCAGACGATATTTAAAGTAATATTTATAGTGGATCTTTGTACCAAGTATATTTCTAATATATATACATACACACATATATATATATATATCATATATATTCTAATATCTAATATATAACATTATTTTCATATATTACTTAAGAAAAGGTACTGCCATATTTGCAGAATTAAATATAATTAATATTTATATTAATATGGAAGGAGTCTATACTATCAGCAACTTGTAAGACTGAATCCGGTAGATTAAAGTCCAGGACCCTAAAGTGAAGTTTAGTTACACAGGGAACTCTAATATTAAGCAAATTATTCAACTTCAGGGAATAAAATTAATAATAAATAGAGTGCTTTTAGTTATGTGGGGGTTTGTTGTTGTCGGCTTCTCTTTATTTGGTCATGAATACTGTTGTAGAGTAAAGTATTTTGAACAAGTATGCTGTTGTTTTCTCAAAATGAAGCTTAAATATTCAGATAAGAAGCAAGTTTACAAGAGTATAAGTATTCTGCAAATTGGGGGAAAATTCCAAAAGCAAGACATAGGAATTGATGACAATATACCATAAAGGAGCCTGTATTGTTCATTACTCTGTAAAATTGGATCCTGTTTTCCACTCCCATACACTTTTACCTAAAATTTCATTCAAAATCCAAAGGATTTCCACTTAAAATTAAGGGTGGACTTAGAAGATAGTGAAAATTTGTGTATCTCATTTGATAAAATAAGCAATACAGCAATGAACCAAAGTTTGGGGATCACTTAAATGAGGAATGCATTCCAGTTCATCTTGTTTTAATCTGTCTGCTGCTATCTCTCCAGTGCAAATTTTCCTTTCCATAAACCATCCAGAAATTAACTGACCTGTATAGCCAGGAAGACTCGTCAAGTCAAACAAGCCTACTGTCCCACAGAGAACACACTTCCCTCCAAGCCTTACATCATTTTCAATTGATTCAAACAATGGTAGTTTGAAGGAGATGTTTTTCCTATACCCAATTCATCAAATATATTAGAAAACTTTTCACACTAAAAACTGTTTGTAGCAATAAATCATTTGATAGAAACTGCGAAATGGAAAGGAAAAGCTGGCTTAATTGTTTCAGCAGTTAAATCAGTCAGAAAGGAAGTACCAATTAAGGATTTTTGACACTCAAAATCTCATCTATGAACCATCTGCTAGACTCACTAGGGAGAGCATGGAGTGTCCCTATCAGTGCCATATATAGAAACATCTGAGATTTTCTTACCCATATCTAGATACGAGCATGTACTAATATTGGTTAAAAAAAAACCATGTCTACCCAGAATCAAACTGACTGCATGTAGTGTTCGAGGAAACGAAGTATTTCATTTAATCGGCAGGAGCTTCAGTTCAGATTCTTTCAGCTTAAAAGTTAAATTTATCACTGAGCAGACATAAATCAAAAAAGACACGTCCCTTTAATGAATAAATTGTTTTTCCACCCTCAACGGTCTTTCTGCCTATAAGTGTGTTTTGTAGACTCAGGTAATGCATCTCTGACAATATGGCTGATGTACAGAGCCCATTAACAAGACCCATTTTGCCTTTTTGCTTTTTTTTATGGACTCAAGAGTAATAAATGAAATAGACAGTTATATTTTGGTTTCTGTAGAAAGAAGGAAAATTTGTATTAAGTATGGAACAGTATATGAGGATTTATTTCAATGACCTTAAGGGTTATGTTTTTCTATATCGTAGTAATAATTTAAAAAATGTATGTCTCTTTTAGAGTAGAAAAGTTAGCATGTGAATGCTTGTCACTTTTTCTGCATAGTAGATGATGACTTTATGGTCAATTTTAAGTACCCTAAGATAAAAAATAAATAATGGACCCTTTATCCATAGTGGTTAAAGGTGAATCATAAAAAGACCTACAGAAAAACACCAGAAATAAGAGTATTAAGCAAGTTTGTGTGGATAAATTAGAAAAACGTTCACTTTGTTTCTACTAAGTCCATATGAAAAAATTACCAAATTGATGTATTTGATCGAATGATACTAACAATTTATTCCAATTTCATGTTCAGTTTTTAATAGTGATATATATAACATCATGTTAGAAATGTCAGAGAAATTAAGTGAAGGTAAGTTATTTAAGATTTTTACATGTTAGAGAAATTCACAGCCTCAATTTTACAAATATTAAGAAATAAATGTGTTTTGAAGGCTCTTTTTAGTAAAAGAACAAATGAGAATTTTAACAATTTGCAGAATATTACTGATGCTAGAAAACTGAGATGGAACACATGAAAGACAAAAATTAAATAACATTTAGTAGATCTTTAGTGTTACCAACTTCTGGGTCCTTCAGAAACACAAGCCCAGTAGCCTGTGATGAAACCGCAGTGATCCTGGTGAAAGTTATACAGAGTGATGTGGGCAGGGCGAGGAGAATCGTGCTGAGGGAAGAATCTAACGAACAGCCATACCACACGTAAGGTGAGAATTGCAAACATTTAAACAGGGTCAGAGAATATTTTCTATTTAGTTCTGAATGTTGTCAGTAGACATGATATGAGCAGTGGCAGTAGAAAAGTACTTGGAGAGATGCATTGTTTGTTCAAAAACTAAATTAGAAAATGACAGTGAGTTACACAGAAAACAAGGAAGGCATTGCAAATGATGGAAGGGAAAACAAAGCAGCATGTGTGAATTTCTTAGAAAGAGTCCACCAGCGCTCTGCTCCACACTCTGCAAACTAATACCTGAACAGGCCTTTCCGCTTCTTATTGAAAACGGCTCAGCACATAGCTCTTTAATAACAGCCCGTCTCCCTACAGTGCAGTTGCTGTCTAGCTTCTTGCTAAGAAGTCAACTTAATTCATTATTTAAAGACTCAAAAACATAATTCTTTGGGAGCTATATTTATTTTCTTCAATTCACTCAGAAACATAGGAGACTGGCAGATGCAATTTTAAGATGATATATTTTGATAGAAAAGGAGATATAAAAAGAATCTAGAGATGAAGTCATTTCCAGCTTGGGGATAAAACATGTTCTGCGAGAGCAATATTCTTTGTTTCTTCTGTTTCATCAGGGGGGATTGTTGGACACATGCATACACATATGAGGACACGCACACACACACACCAAATGCTCAAACACATATACAAACATACAAACACACTAATTACGGGAATAGCATATAATTTACAGCAGTTTGTTCACATTATCAACATTTTTTTCTAGAAATCTTAAGCTTTACCTCATTTATAAGTTTAATACAATTAAAAGAAGTATCATAACTGTTAAAATATATCATATTCTTTTTGTAAATATTATTTAAGTTTTGTATATTTAGGCACACGCATACACACATATATACACATATACATCATATATAACATTTTAATCCATGAACAGCATGCATACTTTGTCACCAAAACTTTCAACCACTTAAACTTCTACCCTTCCCAGAAATCTCTCTTACACTCATGTTTATTAGCTAGGTTTTGTTATCCACTGGGCTTAACAAGGACCAGTATTTGGAGCTGTGTATTAATGATTGATAGGCTTAGTATTAGGAACACAGCTAAGGAGTATTTTCTCATGTCCTGAAATTTTTCCTGGCCAATAGCTCAAAGGCATTGAGCAATGCTTCAGGATGTTCTTTTATGATGGTAGATAAAGGCAGTTTTGTGTAAGTCCACGGTAGCTAACTAAGTTGCATACTTTGACTTCTTGTGGTTAACACATTCTATATTTTAAGATTTTAGTTAAAATATAATGTGTCACTTCCTCTTTTCCTTTCCTACCCGTAGTTCTTCCAATATGACCTCCATCTAACCATTTCCGTGATCCCCTCACCTACTGGCATACCAACAACCTTATTTTCTTTATTATTGTTGCAAAAATAGAGTATAATAAGTCCTTTTAATGTTTCTTGTGTGTATGATTTCATAGCTTACCACTTGGTACTGAACAAATCATTTGGACACACCTCTGGAAAAGACATGTTACACCTCTCTCAGCAGTCATTAGTTGTCAATTGCTCTTTGCCTAGGGGTGGGACCTTGTGAGTTTACCCTGTAAGACACTAGCCTGTCTCTTGGCGCTGTGCTTGTTCAGGTCTTAACTTGGATAGTTACAGTGTTGAAGTATTATGGTGAAGCCTCCCTGTCATTTCTAGGAGTCATAATCTCACAGCTGTTTTTCTGGTCCTCTGGCTCCTACAGTGTTTGTGTCTTCTCTTTTCTAGTGTTCCCTGTGCCTTAAGAGCACTACTTGTGTTGTCCATCTGCCTACTGGGGCTGAGCACCACTCAACTGATCTGCACAGTTTGATTGTTGTGGCTTTCTGCAATGGTCTTCTCCAAGTTTCCAAAAGAAGCTACATTTATCTGTGTGCATAAGAATGAATAGCTGGAGTTCAATAAAAATCTAAGCTTGTTACATTTTTGTGGGGTGGAAGAAGAAAAGGCATAAAGGATTCCTGATGCAAGAACCCACATGTCTAACAACCTGTTTATTAAGGGGTGCAATGAAAAGACAAACTCACAGATACAAAATAAAGCAGACGCTGCCACTGACCCTGTTACCTTTGTCCAGCCATTCTGCCCAGGGGTGAAGATCACCAACTGCACCCACTCTCTGCTACTTGCTCTCCAATCATACTGACAGGCAGAGTGAAACAGCGAGAGAGCCCTCCTCTCAGCTTTAGATGGTCATGTATGCAGACAAGATCACACCCTAGGACGTATAACTCCCAGAATCCATTAGCTAAGTGGATCAAAATCCCACAAACTTCCCCCCCCCCATTTTCCAAATTAGAAGGTTCTAATCTTAATGTAAAGTGATATACAATAAGAACAATTATCAAGTATTGTGCAGAAGAAAGAAAAGGTAATAAATGAACAAAGATGAAACTACAATCAACAAGAACAACATCAAGCAAGAAACACATTCATTATTCAGGAACTGGTGAGTGGAAGAGAAACCTCTGGTTCCAGAGTCCTGCATTATTTCTAGGATTAAATCTTTCACTTTATGAGGCTTATTCCTTTTATTTTATTATGCTGTTAATTTTTTTTCTGTCTTCTTGTGAAGTACTTCCTGGACAGCATCATATCACAGTGTAAGTTATCTGTTTGAAGGTTTTAATGCAGATCTAGTTGTCAGCACAACAATAGCAGCAAGGGTGACTACAATAACCTGCAAATGTGAAAAAGAGATAATTCTGAGGGGATGAAGAAGATATTTACACTGCCTGGAGGAACAGAAAGCAGGGGCTAAAAGCCCAGAGACCTGGGATAGAAATAAACAAGAACAGAAAAAAAAATCAGTGAAATGATTCCTAATGATATTCTGCTATACATATAGACCAGAAACTAGCAGAATTGACAGCAGAGAATCTTCATTCCGAAACTGATGGAAACAGATGCAGAGACTCACAATCAACATTAAACAGAGATCAGAGAATCATGTGGAAGATAGGGAGGACGAACTGTAGGAACAAGAGATACCACAAAAATAAATAAATAAAACCACATAATCAACTATCCTGGGCTTCTAAGGGATCAAAGAGACTGAACAAACAACTTTGAGCCTTCATGGGACTGATCTAGGCCCTCTGCCTATTTGTTATGTTTGTGTAGCTTGGTCTTCTTGGAATATGGTTTGTTTCTTATTCTGTTGCCTGTTTTTGACACCCCTTTCCTCTTACTGGGTTGCTTCATTCAGCCTTAATATGAAGGGAGATGCCTACACTTATTGTAACTTGATGCATCATATTTGGTTGATGTTCCTTGGAGCCCTTCCGTTTTCTGCAGCGAGGGGGAGTGGATGGCAGCGGATGGGAGGAAAGGAGAGGTGGTGAGGCTGGGAGGGGGAGGGAGGGAGAAGTGTGATCAGAATGTAATGTATGAGAGAATAATAAATAAAAGAATTAAGAATTCAAATACTAAAATCTAATCAGATCTTCACAAGATCACACTCATCATAATTCCAAAATAGATGGGAAAAGCATTCATGAAACCTCCCTGCAGCTTAATCTCTGACAGTTGAAGGCTGTTTGGGAGAGGGCAATGTTCTTTTCGAAAGTATCTCCTGGTAGCTAGTTCATGCCCTCTTCAACGAATTGTACTCCACGCCTGCCCATACTGGCAGTACTGATTGCACTCAGGTCAGTGAATAGTCAAAGCATACACGATATAGGGAGGAGGATATGATAGAGGTGTAGAGGCTAGAAAGAGCTGGAGAGGGCTTGGAGGGTGGATTTAATCAAATACCTTTTATACATTCGTGGAATTCTAAATTTAAAATAATAAAATTAAAAAATTAAATAAAGTTATCAATTTAGGAAAAGCTACTAGCATTATTTGTTTTAGAATAAGCAATCTGTATAAGATTACCCTTAAAATTAAACCTATATATACCTCTTATGTTTCATGCAGCATAAAAGATAACATTACAGTTTAAAAATTAAAGCTAAATGTACCTGAAAATACATACATAAATTTGTTTAAATGTTATATGTATGAAATCACATTCAGATAAATGAGCTGCAAAATATCTATAACTGTGATAATGTGATTATCCTAGCCTTTAAATAAGTCTGAGTTTTTAAAAAATTGAGGAAAGTTGATAGGTTATATGAAAATAACAACTTACAAAAATAACCTTGCATGCTACTAAATGTCACAGGTGTAAAGTATATGTCTCCTCATTTATTGAAAATCAATGAAATGAATCCATACTCGACCTTTATAAACATTTCCATTAAAACTGCTTTGCCAAAGGGTCAGCAAAGTTTGTCAGCAGGCAGAAGTGGAAACCTGAAAGACAGGGAGTGTGAACGGTTTCCCGTTACACTGTAATTACAGAAACACCTGTGACAGAGAACGCTGAGGTGATCCACTCTGAAAACACGGAGTGCTTAGCCGTCCTGAGGAGCAAGTGCATTGCCAACAAGCCACAGGTGTACACCACAGGAAGATCGAAAACAGCAATTGATGAAGGAGAGGATGACATTTTTCAACTCGTAATATATTTATCCCAAAATGAACTTATGCATCTATAATTGCGCTGGTTTTTTAAAAATTGTTAATGTGGCATTTCAGTTATTCAAATAGCAATAATGTTTCTAAAATGTGCATAAATACATTAGTTCATGAAATTGGATAGAACAGGAAATTATGCTAGACTCTAATGTTTAATTTCAAAAATTTCTATTTTTCAGAGTATTTGAATCACCTATGTCCCATACAGAATCAAAATTCTTTGTAGATAAGTAATTATATAAATAAATCTTTGTTATAAAAAACAGTTTTTAGTCTTTCATAATTTACATTGTCGGTTTACACCAAGAGAACATGTTCACATGCTTCATCTAAAATTCTAATCATTATTATTTATTAAAAGTTTTAAGTTTTCTTTAAAAGAGGAAAAGACGGAGGAATAAGTCACAGATCATTTGTTCTGGCAGAGGACCAGGGATCTGTTTCCAGCATCAATATCCTGGTTCACAACCCCCTGTAACTAAAGATCTGGTGGCTCCTGTTTACCCCCACATGCCCCAGGATTGCAGGTTGTACACATACATAAAATAAAATAAATAAATTTATCATAAAAATTAAAATGTTATAGGGAAACATAATCAAGTTGTCTTGTATTTTCTTAATATTTCAAACTCCAATGTTCCCTGAGTCTAATTTAAAGTAGGAAGTAGGTACTGATGCCACTTTGAAAGCTTAGATAAGATCTCAAAGAAAGTTGTATGTGTTAACAGGTCACAAAACTTGATTATTAATCCTGACAATCAATAAAAGAATAAATACATCAAAATGCAGGGACTTCCTAAAATTTCAGTGAATCTTACACACACATAAACCACACACACACACACACACATGCACACACACAGAGAAAGAGAGAGAGAGAATAACATTCAAATGTGTTCATGAAAATTTAGTGCTCCGTTTTCACACCTATGAGTAAATAACTCTCTCTAAAGTACTCTTAAGAGACGTCATTTGGTCAAATACACATTAATTCGCACCTCTCTTTACCTCTAAATTCTAGTAGTTCACCATTTTGAAGACATCAGTATGTGCATGCAGAATATAATTTAAATATGAATAAGTCTTTAATCCTTTAGCAATATTATATATGACATAAATTTGTTCTAAAGTGTGAAACATGACCTGCTAAAGGCAACAAGGTGATAGGCTTCTGTGCTTCACCCGGTCACACAATTATTCAGAGATACATTTCACTGTTGCAATTCCAAATGCATTCTTCACATAATTTGTGTTATTCTTGGTGCTATTGTGAATTCGAGATGAGAAACAAATTATCTAAAATTCTGTATGTAACCCAGGGGTAGTTCAGAATTATTATCATTTTGCATCTACCTCCCTCATCCTGGAATAATAGTGTTCACCACCAAGCTTAGCACTGTTCTGGTTTCCTATAATCTACAGCCTTCTTTTTGAAACACTGTAAGTACTGAAAGCTGTTCATAAGCAATGTATGCAACATGAAAGTACACACATACACAGGGAACTTCCACAGTCCTCGATTGAACCTGTGTGTTGCTTCCAAAGGAACGTCCTAGTTTTTCATTTTTAATCATTAATCAGAGGGTGACCGGACCTCTAACAGGGATTATACCATCAGGGAAAAAGCAGTGAGACAATACAAGTGCCGCTGTGGCCTCTAATGTTCTCTTCATAAAAAGCAGTCAGATAGTAATGTTATAATTGTGAATCAAAACAACATTAGAAAAACCACCTACTTAAAGACTGTTGGAATTAATGCAATGTAATTTTATTAAAGAAATTAAAAATGACAGAGGGGGAGGGAGGAAGGGAGGGAGGAAGGGGGAGGGAGAGAGGGAGAGGGAGAGAGAGAGAGAGAGAGAGGGAGAGAGAGAGAGAAACTATACTATTCAACTATCATTACTTAGTAATTAAATTATTGTGACTAGGTAGGCTAATATACTCATTCCTAATGGACTAATAATGCTGCCTTTCTAGCCTCCTATGATGTGTCTCCCCATGATTTTGACTTTTCAAATTTTATTATAACAAATTTGTAAATGTTTCTACTTTTAATTTTATTTTTTTAAAAATTCCATTATACATTACCTCCACAATTCTTCCAACCCTCCTTCTATCCCTTTCCCCTGGCTCTCATGTCCTCCTCAACCCTTCCGACTCCACTCCTCAGAGGAGGTAAGGGCTCCCATGGGAAGTTACCAAAGTGTGGCACATTAAGTTGGGGCAGAACCTGCGTTGAGACTGAGCATCCAAGCATAGAAATGGACCCGAGTAAACTGCCTCATTCACCAGGGATGTATCCTGGTCCTATTGCCAGGTGCCTCATAGATAGTCCAAGGTTCACCACTGTCTCCCACATATGGAGGGCCTAGTTTGGTCCAATGGAGGCTCCACAGTTGTTGGTCTGGAGTTCATGAGTTTCCACAAGTTTGGTTCAGCTATTTCTATAGATTTCTCCATTATGATCTGTACCTCTCTTGTTCATATATCTGGAAAGTCTAGCCTGCTGCTTGGATATGGAGCTCTGTATCTGGTTCTGTCATTTGCTGAAGCAAGGCTCTATGTTGATAGTCTGGGTGTTCACCAATGTGTTTACAAAAGAAGGCCAGTTCAGACTCCCTCTCCACTATTGCTAGAAGTCTTAGCTGGGTAATCCTTGAAAATGCTTTGTAATTTTTTGTAAAAAAATATGCTTGGATTTTATAGAATACTACATTTAATTTATTAGCTTAATATTTATTTCGCCTAACCATTTACAAGTAAAATATCTGTATTGACAAAAAAAGATAGACAATGTATATTTCATAGACTGAATTGATGATTCAAAAGCAAGATTGTTATCCAAAAATGTATATGAAAATGTTTAATTCCTTTCAATTTGTCCCTTGACAACTATAACGTTGACAGACAAAAACAAAAAAAGATAAAGTGAGTGCAAATATACATGAAATTAAGATGTGTGAGTTGGAAACACGGATTCTTGCAAGTCCTTAGAGCATTGCAATTTATTGAATGAATTTTAAGCTGGTTACTTACTGCAGTGTGTACTAGAAGAACTAGCTACAGAAGAATATGTGTTCTGGGCTGGCTTCTGGGTCATTCCCCCACTTCAGTACTGACCTGATAAAGTCATAGAGTGAGCTCTAAAATGATTACTTTGTTCTTTAGTATAAATATCAGGTAAGAAAGTTATTTCCATACTTTCTACTCTCTGAGTACTTCACAGAGCAAAGCCTATTTTACCATAGATAAACTTTGTTATCATATTTCTTTTTTCTTTTGCCAGAAGAAAGAATTTTTTTAAAAGGGTGGAGACTTGAATGACATAAAGCAGAGAAAAAAAAAGAGTATGTCTTCGCTTAATAGTTTTTGCATTTGTTACTTTTTTATACCAAACTTTGACATTTTAGATTTGCATTTCTGTTTTACACTCTTGAAAAAAATGGCCATATTAAAATGAAAATCTCATGTCTTTATCGATGCAGTGGGGTAGTAAAATATGTTTGAACAGTTCAGAAATCTGGGATTGCTAAAAGAAGAATAAAAGTACGAAATTAACACTTTGACCTTACCAACATCTCTAAAGACCATTCAGCAATTCATAATAGCTCTTGGGGAAGAGGTCAGTGTCTAGATTCCTCAGAAGGTTAAGGAGAAATGTGACTGATGTCCAAAGTAATATCAAACACAAAAATAACTAAGCTTAAATCTTGGAAAGCTAGACTCTCATTTATAACTGGGTCATTTCTTGGTATTATAGGACTAGTGAAGATTGACCACAGATCTTTAGATCCTCAGAATATATATCATTTCTTCACTTTCATCTACAATATATTTTACTTTTACTTGCATTCAAGAAATTATTTTTTGTTGTTTCTTTATCTAGACAGGGTCATTTGAGGAAATTTTATGTAGACATATTTTCTGATGGGAATTTCTGACCTTCATGTCATAATTATTTTTTCAAAAATTAAAAATTTTTCTTTTTTGTTTTTCAAGATAGGGCTTCTCTGTAGCTTTGAAACCTGTCCTGGAACTGGCTCTTATAGACCAGGCCAAATCGTAAGCATAAAACTATCAAAAGTGCTATTTAAATAACAATTACAAGAGAAGTAATAATTCCAAGAAATAATTCAAGGAATATTTGTCAACAGAGATCCAGAAACAAGTCTTACGACCAACTATTGTTACTTCTACAGTATAACATCCAAAGTCCAATGATCAGCTCAGTGGGAAGATTAAATCTTAACATTATTGCTTTTTGATTCTGCTTTCATCTATTTTTCATAGTAAATTTCTTAGGAATAAGTCACGTACACACACTTTGATATTTCTACAAAGTCAAGGTCATTGTTTTGTTTATATCTTGAGCAGTTATCCTAGATAATCTGATATAAAGAGTGTAGGATTTATTTTTATAAATCCTCCATTCTATTTATAAAGACATCTTGGAAAAATTTCCTGAAGTTTTTTGCCACAGAAGTTGATAAAACATCAATAGAGTTAATAAAAACAAATTGGTGTGCTGTGTTTCACAAACACAACAAACTGCTTGTCTGAATACATAATTTAAGTTTGCATTTCAATCTTAAATAATACTAGAATGTAACTTGATGAGAAGTGATTCTCGGTTAACAATAAGCCATTTCATACTACTGTATTTCCCCTCCCACTCAGGAACTACTTTCTTTCTTATTATGAACATTGTGTTTTTAGATATTACAATTCTCCATTATTTTTCCTATTTTTCCTTTTTTTCCGTACCTACAAGTCTCTATCACAGTTGTTATAACGGCAGAATAATGAGAATTCCTTCCTTCTCCTTTCAGTATGAGTTTGCATAAACAAAATCAAAGCACTCTGGTTTATTTGCACTCTACCAACACATAAGTCATTCAGTTTTGATCCTCCTATCGCAGATTTTCTAACCAAAAGATAATTCACTTTACACTGGTGATTCCGTTAAATGAAAACATGAATTATTTGTTGAATTTCATAAGTGCAGCAGTTCTAGAGGAAGAGATAAAGCACACATATATATAGCACTCAGGGTGTTTTAAATCCTCAGGAATTAAAGTGGATTTTATGATTGTGTCAGATAAAAAACATATTAAAATATTTTCAGTCCTACACGGAATTTTAGGTAAAATTAAAAATACATTGGGGCAAAAATACAAAAAAAAATATTAACTATTTTGGCTAGAAAATAGGCTGCAGCATTAAGACAACTAAAGAAGTGCATATCATAAGGTCTGAAAATACATTTAAAATAGACAAGCATGATAAATAATTTAAATACGTGTATATAAATCTCATGACAGTAAAGTTTCAATTAGTATTTCATTCAAGTCTATAAAGCTTCAAATAATATGCAATAAAATGAGTATTTACATATAATTAGAGTCATATTCATGTTTATAGAATAATGATTTCTTTTCTATTGTGCAAGCGCAGAAACACTACTTGAAAATACACATGGGAAAACATGCCATCTATCTCATAATTTTTAGCAAGAAACATGGAGCTGCTTGATCCCTCTGGTGATTCCAGGCAAATCTGCTACTGTGTTTCTGAGGACTCAGGAAGCATCATTTTTTTAATATTTGGATCTTATCCTCTTTCTCCTAGTCTCATAAAATTTAGAGAGAGACTCCCGAGAATTCCTAGAGAAACCACATTTATAAAAATAAGTCAATAATGCAAAGAATGGAGAAGAAGAAAACTGCACAATAAGAGCTGTGTGAAGAAGCTTGCCATGTCAGGGAAAGTTTGGCACAGTGTCAAAGACCAGAGGGTAGAAAACAACCCTCTAATTAAAGAGTGGACAATATGCGCTCATAACACAGCAGAAGTAGTGTTGGGATGGACATTCAGAGATAGATAAGTGTAAGTATAGATGGGCATAGATACAGATACAAAGAAAACAAACACGGCTCTCACATTCAGGATGAATACACGAAATAATTTCATTATACTTGGGGGATAAAAGCTACTTCACCTCAGTTACCACCAGTTTCCTCCAAATCACTATAAATCATGTTCCAAATGTAGCTTAAAGTAAGTATGATTAATTCCTTCAAAGTGATACTGGAATAAATAGCAAGGAGAAAATTATAAAATATAATAGGAAATATATATATACATATATATGTATGTATTTGCTATAAGTATCAAGGAAAAATGTATAGACATTAAGTACTAATTATCACAGATGGTGAAATATTTCTGGCTATTTTTTACCAAAGTTACCACAAAGAAAATATGGTAGAATATTTTTTTGCTGTTGTTGTTTTTGTTTGTTTGTTTAACCTAGGGAACCGTTTCAAAGACCAGTGTTGCGGGATTGGTTAGGATACGAATAAAATGGCCAGTATTAAATGGTGACTGATGGAAATCCAATGAATTTCCAAAGGATCAATTAATGTACAAACTCCAAGATTGTCTAGTAATAATGTTTAGCAATAGAGAAATATAAAAGATAAAAAATAAAGTCACACATGATGAGAGATGGCTGCATTCTATAAACTCAGGTGATTAAAAAAAGAGGAAGTCATGTTCCAGGCTTTCCTGGGGTACACAGTGAGAACCTGTCTCTATAGGAACACCCACCTTCTGATTTCTGCCTAATCTCTGTATGTATCAATAGTCTTATTTTACTTGATTTAATTATTATACATAAAATGTAATAAAATATCTTGCATATGTTACCAAATATTCAAATTTTCTGTGAATACCTAGGAAGCATGCCTCTTTTTAAGGTATATCACACAGGTGTGTAGTTAAAGTCCTGGTGTGTACTGATCTCACCTAAAAGTTGGTTGAGTTGAATTTGATACATTTAAAACATTTTGAAATGATTTATGCCAATTCTTCTGTTTGGGTGACATGACATTTTCCAAAACTGCTATGTCATCATTATATTAATCAGTGTACTGTAACAGTTGCTCTGACCGTAGGTAGCTTGGGGATGAGCTTTGCTTCAGCCGACATTTCTAGTGGAAACTGTTCACCAACCATAGTGGATTCATGCTGGATAGAGCTTGAGGCAACAGACTATCCCACATTTCCAGAAAGCAGAGAATGATAGATGTTAGATCTCAGCGTCTTTCCCCTTTTTATCCAATACAGGAAACCATCCTAATGGTATGGTGCTTCCAGAATTACGATGATTCTTTTTCTTTTCAATTTACCTAATTTAGAACATCTCTGATAAGTAAGGCCAGGTGGTAAACTAATTCGGTAATGTTTAACTGGCATGCACAGAGGTTTCTCTTCTAGGTGATTCTAGGGCTTGTTGAGAAGATGATCAATATTAATTACCACAAAACTAATTGTTTGAATAAAAATAAAGTTATTAAATATATTTCCTAAGATGAAAAACAAGAACTCAAAGTCACACTCAACATTAGAAGTATATAGACTAGCCATTATTTTTTTTTTTTTTTTTTTTTTTTTTTTTTTTTTATTTATTTTTTTTTATAGTAAATTTTATTAAATTATAAAAGTTTCCAATTCCGCCCCCCCTCCCAACACCCTCCCACTCCCCCCACTCCCCCCCTCCTTCCCCTCCGTCCCCCAGGGCAGTCAGGGTTTCCTGCCCTGTGGGAAGCTCCAGCTCCCTCCCCCTCCCTCCAGGTCCAGGAAGGCTAGCATCCAAACAGACTGGATCCCCAAAATCCAGCATATGCAGAGGAAACAGGTCCCAGTGTCATAGTCAATGGCTTTTCAGAAAGACCCCGGGCCAGCCACAGTCAGAGAATCCGGCCAAATTCCGAGAATCTGTCTAGATCACGTCCTCGTTCAGTCCCAGTCCGGCTGGCCCTGGTAAACTCTCATCAGATCCGTTCCCTTGTATCAGTGGGTGATAGCATCCCTCGCAGTACTGATTTCGTTTTTCATGTTCCTCCTCCTTCCGCTCCCCCTCCGGACCTCGGGGGGCTCAATCCGGTCCTCCAATGTGGGCCTCCGACTGCATAGCCGTCCTTCGCCAGAGGAAGGATCTATGGTGCTAAGCAAAATATACATCAGTATGGTCATGGGCCACGGCCGATTCAGGCACCCTCTCCTCTGTCCAGAGAGCAATCTGGGGGATTTCTCCTTGGACCTGGGATCCCATATATAATCAAGTCTCCTGTAAACCCTAAAATGGCTCCCTTAGTTGAAATATATTGTTCCCTGATCCCATATTCATCCTACCTCCCTCCCCCCCCCATCCCCGGCCACCAAGCTTTCCCCGTTCCTCCCCTACTCCCTTCTCTCTAGTCCTCTCCCCCTCCATCGACCCTCCCACCCCCCCATGCACCCGAGGTTACCTGGGACTCATGTATATTTCCTACCTCCTGGTGGATAGCTAAATAATCTTCATCAGGTTCATCTTCTTATTTAGCTTCACTAGGATCACGAATAATAGGCTCAAAGACCTTTAATTATGGTTAGAATCCACTTATGAGTGAATACATACCGTGTTCCTCTTTTTGGGTCTGGCTTACCTCACTCAGTAAAGCGTTTTCTATTTCCATCCATTTGCATGCAAAATTCAAGATGTCATTGTTTTTTACCGCCGAGTAAAACTCTAATGTATATATGTTCCACACCTTTTTTAACCATTCTTCTATTGAGGGGCACCTAGGTTGTTTCCATGATCTGGCTATTACAAATAGTGCAGCTATGAACATAGTTGAACAAATGCTTTTGTAGTATGTTAGGGAATCTTTAGGGTATATTCCCAAGAGTGGTATTGCTGGGTCCTGAGGGAGGTTGACTCCCAGTTTCCTGAGAAACCGCCACACTGATTTCCACAGTGGCTGCACGAGTTTGCATTCCCACCAACAATGGATGAGTGTTCCCCTCACCCCACATCCTCTCCAGCATAGGCTATCGTTGGTGTTTTTGACTTTAGCTATTCTGACAGGTGTAAGATGGTATCTCAAAGTGGTTTTGATTTGCATTTCCCTGATCGCTAGGGAGGTTGAGCATGACCTTAAGTGTCTTCTGGCCATTCGAAGTTCATCTGTTGTGAATTCTCTGTTAAGTTCAGTACCCCATTTTTTAATTGGGTTAATTAGAGTTTTAGTGCCTAGTTTCTTGAGTTCTTTGTATATTTTGGAGATCAGACCTTTGTCTGATGAGGGGTTGGTGAAGATCTTCTCCCAGTCAGAAGGCAGCCTTTTTGTCCTACTGACAGTGTCCTTTGCTTTACAGAAGCTTCCCAGTTTCAGTAGATCCCATTTATTCATTGTTTCTCTTATTGTCTGTGCTGCTGGGGTCCTACTTAGGAAGAGGCCTCCTGTGCCTAAATCTTGTAGACTACTTCCCACTTTCTCTTCTATCAGGTTCAAAGTGGACGAATTAATGTTGATGTCTTTAATCCATTTGGACTTGATTTTTGTGCATGGTGATAGATATGGATCTACTTTCATTTTTTTACAGGTTGACATCCAGTTATGCCAGCACCATTTGTTAAAGATGCTTTCCTTCTTCCATTGTATACCTTTAGCTCCCTTGTCGAAAATTAGGTGTTCATAAGTTTGTGGGTTAATATCTGGGTCTTCTATTCGATTCCATAAGTCGACTTCTCTGTTCTTATGCCAATACCAAGCTGTTTTCAATACTGTAGCTCTATAATAGAGTTTGAAGTCAGGGATGGTAATGCCTCCAGAAGTTCTTTTATTGTATAAGATTGTTTTGGCTATCCTGGGTTTTTTGTTTTGCCATATAAACTTGATTATTGTTCTCTCAAGGTCTGTGAAGAAGTTTGATGGGATTTTGATGGGGATTGCATTGAATCTATAGATTGCTTTTGGTAGAATTGCCATTTTTACTATGTTGATTCTCCCAATCCAAGAGCAGGGGAGGTCTTTCCATTTTCTGGTATCCTCCTCAATTTCTTTCTTCAAAGACTTAAAGTTTTTGTCAAATAGGTCTTTCACTTCCTTGGTTAGAGTAACCCCAAGATATTTTATGCTATTTGTGGCTATCATGAAGGGTGATGCTTCTCTGATTTCCCTCTCTGCTTCTTTATCCTTTGTGTATAGGAGGGCCACTGATTTTTTGGAGTTGATCTTGTATCCTGCCACGTTACTAAAGGTGTTTATCAGCTGTAGGAGTTCTTTGGTAGAGTTTTTGGGGTCGCTTATGTACACTATCATATCGTCAGCAAATAGCGAAAGTTTAACTTCATCCTTTCCAATTCGAATCCCCGTGATCCCCTTATGTTGTCTTATTGCTATTGCTAGAACTTCAAGCACTATATTGAAGAGGTATGGAGAGAGTGGACAGCCTTGTCGCGTTCCTGATTTTAGTGGAAAGGCTTTGAGTTTCTCTCCATTCAGTTTGATGTTAGCTGTCGGCTTGCTGTATATTGCTTTTATTATATTTAGGTATGATCCTTGTATCCCCAGTCTCTCCAACACCTTTATCATAAATGGGTGTTGAATTTTGTCAAATGCTTTTTCAGCATCTAGTGAGATGATCATATGGTTTTTTTCTTTCAGTTTATTTATATGATGGATTACATTGATAGATTTGCGTATGTTGAACCAGCCCTGCATCTCTGGAATGAAGCCGACTTGATCATAATGGATAATTTTTCTAATGTGCTCTTGGATTCGGTTTGCCAGTATTTTATTGAGAATTTTCGCGTCGATATTCATGAGTGAGATTGGCCTGTAATTCTCTTTCTTGGTTGTGTCTTTGTGTGGTTTTGGTATTAGGGTAACTGTAGCTTCATAAAAGGAGTTAGGCAGTGACTCTTCTGTTTCTATATTGTGGAATACATTAAGGAGTATAGGTATTAGCTCTTCCTGAAAGTTCTGGTAGAATTCTGCATTGAAACCATCTGGTCCTGGGCTTTTTTTGGTAGGAAGATTTTTGATAACAGCTTCTAGTTCTTCACGACTAACAGGTCTATTTAGATTGTTCACCTGGTCTTGGTTCAACTTTGGTATATGGTACTTATCTAAAAAAATGTCCATTTCTTTTACATTTTCCAACTTTGTGGCATATAAACTTTCATAGTAAGATCTAATGATTCTCTGAATTTCCTCTGTGTCTGTGGTTATGTCCCCCTTTTCATTTCTGATCCTATTAATTTGCAAGTTCTCTCTCTGCCGTTTGATTAGTTTGGATAGGGGTTTGTCAATCTTGTTAATTTTCTCCAAGAACCAGCTTTTTGATTCATTGATTCTTTGGATTGTTTTCTCTGTTTCTATTTTGTTGATTTCAGCCCTCAGTTTGATTATTTCCAGTCTTCTACTCCTCCTGGGTAAATCAGCTTCTTTTTTTTCTAGAGCTTTCAAGTGTGTTGTTAAGTCTCCAATGTGTGTTTTCTCTGTTTTCTTTAGGTGGGCACTTAGTGCTATGAACTTTCCTCTTAGCACTGCTTTCATAGTGTCCCATAGGTTTGAATACGTTGTGTCTTTGTTTTCATTATATTCAAGGAAGACTTTAATTTCTTTCTTTATTTCTTCCTTGACCCAGGGGTGATTTAGTAGTTGACTGTTCAACTTCCATGAGTTTGTTGGCTTCCTGGGGGTACCATTGTTGTTGAATTCTAATTTTAATCCATGGTGATCTGACAAGACACAGGTGGTCACTAATATTTTTTTGTATCTGTGGAAGTTTGCTTTGTTACCAAGTATGTGGTCAATTTTCGAGAAGGTTCCATGAGCTGCAGAGAAGAAGGTATACTCTTTCCTATTTGGGTGGAGTGTTCTATAGATGTCTGTTAAGTCCATTTGATTCAGTACCTCCAGTAAATCTCTTATTTCTCTGTTAGGTTTCTGTCTGATTGACCTGTCCATTGGTGAGAGAGGAGTGTTGAAGTCTCCTACTATTAGTGTGTGTGGTTTGATGACTGCCTTGAGTTCTAGAAGAGTTTCTTTTACATATGTGGGTGCCTTTATATTAGGGGCATAGATATTCAAGATTGAGACTTCTTCCTGATGAATTGTTCCTGTTATGAGTATGAAATGTCCATCTCCATCTCTTCTGATTGATTTTAGTTTGAAGTCGATTTTGTTAGATATTAGAATGGCCACACCCGCTTGTTTCTTAGGTCCATTTGCTTGGAAAACCTTTTCCCAACCCTTTACTCTGAGTAGGTGTCTGTCTTTGTGGTTGAGGTGTGTTTCTTGTAGACAGCAGAATGTTGGATCCTGTTTTCGTATCCAATCTCTAAGTCTGTGCCTCTTTATAGGTGAGTTGAGACCATTGATGTTAAGTGATATTAATGACCAGTGATCGATGACTCCGGTCATTTTTTTGGGTAGTAGCGTGTATGTGTTTTCCTTCTTTGAGTTGTGCTTGTGAAGGGTCGCTAGATGTCTGAGTTAATGTAGGCAGTGTTGGGAATGTTGGATTCCTTGGGTTGTGATTTTCCTTCTAGTATTCTCTGTAAGGCTGGATTAGTAGCTACGTATTGTTTAAATTTGTTTTTATCCTGGAATATTTTGTGTTCTCCGTTGATAGTGAACAATAGCTTGGCTGGGTAAAGTAGTCTGGGTTTGCATCCATTGTCTCTTAGTTTCTGCAGTACCTCTATCCAGGACCTTCTGGCTTTCATGGTTTCCATCGAGAAGTCTGGTGTAAGTCTGATAGGTTTACCTTTATAAGTTACTTGACCTTTTTCCTTTGCAGCTCTCAATATCCTTTCTTTAGTCTGAATGCTTTGTGTTTTGATTATTATATGACGAGGGGATGTTTTTTTCTGATCCAGTCTATTCGGTGTTCTGTATGCTTCTTGAACCTTCATAGGAATATCGTTCTTTAGGATGGGAAAGTTTTCTTCTATAATTTTGTTGAGTATATTTTCTGGACCTTTGAAATGCAATTCTTCTCCTTCTTCTACTCCTATTATTCTTAGATTTGGTTTTTTTATTGTGTCCCACAGTTCCTGAATGTTTTGTGATGAGAATTTGTTGGATTTGCTGTTTTCTTTGGACAGAGTGTTTAATTTCTCTATGGTGTCCTCAGAGTCTGAGATTCTTTCTTCTATCTCTTGTATTCTATTGGTTAAGCTTGTTTCTGAAGTCTCTGTTCGTTTACCCAGATTTTCCATAGCCAGCCGGCCCTCGGTTTGTGATTTCTTCATTGACTCCATTTCAGTTTTCAAATCTTGAACTGTTTCTATTACCTGTTTGATTGTTTTTTCTTGGTTTCCCAGAATTTCATTTACGGATTTACTCATTTCTTCAAACTTTTTGGTATATTTCTCTTCCAATTCTTTACTCATTTCCTCAATTTTTTTGTTATACTTATCTTCCATTTCTTTACGGCAGATTTTCACCTCCTGTTTTAGTTCTTCTATTATTTTCATAAAGAAGCGCTTAGAGTCGATTTCTTCTATTTCTTCTGGAGTAGGGTGTTCAATTCTTCTAGTTTCGAGCTCCCTGGATTCTGGCGATGTCATGTTGCCTTTCAGGTTGTTGGAGGAATTCTTGCATTGGCGCCTGCCCATCTCTCCCACTCTGGATGAAACTCCTCAGCACTTTCTGGATAGAACTCCTCAGCACTCTCTGGGTAGGACTTCAAAGCACTCTCTGGATAGAGCACCTCAGCCCTCTCTGGGAAGAACTCCTCAGCAGGGCAACAGGGCTAGCTGGTCTTCCCAGGACCCAGGAGACAAAGGGCCCGCCTAGACTAGCCATTATTTTTGTTACCACCCATTAATAACTATAAATTAACAAATGAACATTTATAGTCTTTGCTGTTATTGTGCAATGCTATGTTTCTTCCACACAGTGGAATTATTTCGTTCAGGACAAATTCACTGCAAACATTTTGTGTAGCATTGCTTCCCTGCATTTTCTTAAAATTACACTTTTAATTGCCTCATTATACTTTCAAACTGAAGCTAAAGTCTATAAAGGCAAATCAAACAGATAGTCAATAAATCTATAAAACATTTTAAAGATTCCTAAGAAAGAATATTAGCTGGCAACACTAATTTGTTATGGTTCTTTTATTTGTAAACAACTCTTTACTTGTTTTTCAACTTTCTTATCTCCACAATTATTTACTTAAGCACACTCTCTTTTACTTCTGCTTTGTAACTACCTAAGCCTTTCATTTTCTCTTTCCCATAGTTCTCATCCTTCAGTGACTTTAATTTTTATTAAAAGAGTTTTAATTAGACTGAGATGAAGAATAGTCAAAGTGGTAGGACAGAGTCTGCATCACATCAGAAAGCCAATAACCATAAAGCCATTATTTGTTCAATCCAGATTTCCACATCTAGCTGTGAAGTCCTGCAACATTCCTGGGGAGCCACTGTCAGCCCTCCCCAGAAGCCCAAAGCATCTCATTGTAACATCAAGGAAGTGATGAGCAGTCTACTTTGGAACCCTTGAAACACCATTGAAGGACAGCAGCTGAGTCAGCAAGAGGGCAGATGCACTCACCTACAACAGTGAAGGGCAATTTGTTTCTACCTTGGTCAATGAGTCACTATATCTCCTTAGTTATAAAAACCATGCAAATCATCATTTTCTAGAGCAATCTTTGTTATTTCAAAAGAATACATAGATGATGGAAATATTCCTATTGGTTATTTTTATATAGAAACACAGTTATTACGGACACAATCGTGATAATGGAAGTGTTGTAAAAATCATTAGTACTGAAAACATCCCACAAGTGGTATTTTTCTAATGTGGCAATCTAACATAGGCTGCAACTAAATGCTACTTTATTAATTTTCGGTGAACTGACATTTGACTAAATGACGATCACGTTGTTACTAAACATTTTTTGAGTGAAATGACTGGGATATGCATAATTTATTAACTAGACACTTTTAGTGATTTACCTTGATTCTCAGATTTTGAAAAGAGAGACATAATTGCCATAAAAAAGATTCAACTTTATCACTTTCATTGCTTGCAAAATATAGAACAATAAAAAATCTAAAACTAGTGGAAATTTCTAAATATTGAAATATTTTCTGAAATTATTAGAAAAGACTTCATTTGAATGAGGCATACTGATAGCAGAGGCTCATTAAATAAGAAAGAATGCAAATAATATCACAGTAAAGACCCGATGAATATTGTGCTCTTTAGAACAGCAAGTTCCCAAAATACTCTATAAAGATTTCCAAAATTTTATTTTCATACTCTTTCATGTGGAGAATAAACATATCTCAAAAAATACAATCTGGCACAGTACTTAAATAAGAAAATAAGGCTCTGTTGCATGCAGTTTCAGTGGAGACACATTAGCGGCTCTGTAGTGGAGAGATAACACCGTGCTATTAACAAGTATTGCCATGAGGCTGCATGGCTACAAGCAATTTACCTCAAGAAAACCACATGCGTTACAGTTATTCTGTCTCACAACCAGAATCTAAGCCCCGTGTGATCTCTTCTCATACAAATTAGTATGGATCATGAGGCAGAGATTTACAAGGCAGAGTTCTTATAAATTTTTAGATAGTGGACATTAGAGACTGGAGGAGACAAGGCACACAGTTGTCTGTCAAATCACAGGGTCTGAAAATTTCCTTAAGATAAATTTCCAGATTGCTCCCTTTGCCAATAACGATTGAAAGCTGGATTATGAAAATCAAGCAGATTTCAAAATGAGAGCCTTTTGTCGGCAGAACAAGACTTTCACAGGATTTTAGAAGTTGTGTTTTGTTTTGGTTTTTGTTTGCTTTTTGTTTTTTGGGTTTTTTTTTAATGATCAGATATCAGACTTGTCCATCCTCCTACAGGCAATGACAATAAGGGCCATGGGACACTTTTCTCAGTTTTCATATCTCTGTTCCTGGTTCCATCCTCAAAATAACAGGTACTGAGCATGGGGGCAGGGATTTCTGGACTTATTCTTTGGGTCACCCTTCATCCTTATTGGACTCTGTTCAAAATTATACCCTTCTTCCTTAATTCTGAGCATCTGAGCTTTATTAACTAAGATTATCTAGTGAAATCTAGTTTTATTTTATTTAAAATTTTTGATAAAGATCTCACTGTAATTACAGAGTTTTGAACTCAGTAATGTGAGGTAGCTTCAAGCTTCTTATTTCCAAAATGTATTCAAGGAGGTGTTCTTTACATTGTTGTGGAGAACATATTGAAAAAGAGGTCTATCTTTAATATTTATATATATATGTATGTGTGTGTGTGTGTGTAAAAAGTTAGAACTTAATTTAATCAATCTGTTTTTACAACAATGAATATGATTTTATTTCAAATCTAGGTTCTTTTTACTCTACTTAATCTTTACCATTCATTCATATTTAAATCCCTATTATTTGATCATCTTTTGTAAACCTGTGCAAATTCTATTAATGATAATTTTCTTATCTCATAAAATAAGAACAACCCAGTTATTTAGTTTCTTCACACTTTTAATGAACAACCTAGCCTTATATTTAATATACTGATTTTCTTCACAAATCCACTAATAATTTCTGGCATTGAAATAATAGTTTTCCTTATAGCAAAAGAATGATTAATACAACAAAATATTCAATCTATTTTATATAAAATTTTATCTTCACAATTGATCACACTAACTGGTGGATTTGTATACTTTCCTATTATATTTAATGAAGACACAGTTACCACTCAGAACAAAGTGAGTAGGGACCACTGCCAATAATGAGCAAACACATCACGATCTGATTGTTCGGGTTCTGTTTTGTGACCTTGAGCCTTCAGAGATAAGAACACGTTTTCTTATTGGGGTGAGGTTGTGCATGTCTCACATGCTTCGGCCCCTCTAACCTGGTTCAAAATTGATTGGAGAAAAGCTGAGCTATTCTAAGGTACTAAGGTGCAGATGTTCACACAGATGTTATTGCTGTCTCTGTCCATTCAAAGCTATGCCATACATACAAAGCAAATGTGTATTGAACTCTGTTGCATCCCAATTATCACATTTTTAATCCTCTGATTTATTCCCCATTTTTCATTCTGACTCTTCATAACACTTTTCCCTTCATTGCCAATGGCTCTCTGTGCTTTTCACAGCTTTTGGAATTCTTGTCATTTTGAAATTCTCCCATGTACGCTCAAAGCCTCTCTAAAGCCCCAATCCTTAACCACCAAGATCCTAAAGGAAAAGGTGACACAGAGGAACCTCAAATTGCCGAAAATGACTAGAAGACAATGCATTTATCTTAATATAGCAAAACTTGAGTAATTTTGTTTTGTTTTATTTTAAATATTGATTTAAATATTATTTTAAACAAAGTTGTTTCTACTTATGAGATTAGGAACAGAGGTATTGCTCTGCTGTCTCAAGCACATAGCTCAGCCCTTCGATGCTACCATATTCCTGTAACCTTGCTTTCTGCCATGAGCTTCCTGCACATAACACTGCAATGCTGTCAAAAGTACAGTATGTTAAAACAAAATTCAGTTTTATTTTATTTCTTCCTATAAAATTATTCCTAGGAGTGTAACCTCAAAATAAAATTCACATCATCAGCCTTCACACTGAACTTGTTACCTGTCTCTTTGCTGCTTAGAGGTTCCCTCTCCAAATTTGAGTTGATGGTAGTTTTTCTAAGATAATTTTTAGTAATGATATCAGCACTAATTGCATTCCTTACATTATTTTAATAGCTGCACTGATGTTTTGTATGGAGAGCTTACTACATCCCTCCTCCTGTCATTATCTTTTAAATATATAGTAGAAAATACTATTTTCTATACTAATAGATTATATTTTTCTGGATTCTTCTCCCTACCAAAGTTTTCTATCCATAAATTCTACCAAACTGCTTGACATCAAATGATCTTTAAGTGCATTAAAATATACACAAATCACATAAGATAATGTGTGGGCAAACTTAATGTAACAGAAACTAAAAAATTATTTCAGACATGATAAAAATAAGTAAATAAATATGTAAGGAGAGATTTTTACAAATTTTTACAGGAAATTTGTTCATCATGATTATACTTTGGAGACAACGTGCCCAACAACTGAAAGATAGATTGTTCATTAATATGATTAAAAGTTACTCAGCAGTAAATAATAAGCTATAACTAGATTAAATAGCATGCATGAGTCTCAAAAGAGATGGCATGACTTAAGGAAGCTCGAACTAGCAGTAAACACCTCTACTGCACTACTACTCACTATCATTGGCACGGAAATCTAGAATTCATGTTATTAATCTGTGGAGAAGACACTTGGCCATTAAGTGGCCAAGAGCTTAGAGGCAATTATTGGTTGTAAACATGTACTGGCTTTTTGGGAGCCTAGTCTGTTTGGATGCTCACCTTCCTAGGATGTAGGGTGGGCCTTGGACTTCCCACAAGGTATGGCACCCTGATTTCTCTTATGACTGGAGAGTGAGGGGGAGGGGGAGTGGGGGGAATGGGTGGGAAATGGGAGGATAGGAGGAGGTGGAAATTTTAAATAAATAAATAAATTTAGATTAAAAAAAGTTGATTTTTGGGGAAGAATAGATGTTAGATCTTAATTGTGCTTGTTAATACATGGGAGGACTGTACATACATTCATATATCAAGTGATATATGTTCAGAAAATAGCTCCCTTCTATTTTGTGTAATAATTAAATTACACATAATTAAATAAATATATTTTACCCATATTACTAGTATTTTATCAGGTATACAATGATCAAGTTCTATTAAAAGTAAATCAAGAAACATTATTTCAGAGGAGGTGATGGGGAGTGGGTTGGGGGATGGTGGGGTAAGTAGGATGAGAGGAGGAAGGAGGAACTATGATTGATATGTAAAATGAATAAAATTTTTTTAAAAAGAAACATACTCACTGAAATGTGTATCTGAAAGGCAATATAAAGTTAAAAGACTCATTATAAATTGCAGGCACCCTGTGAGTCTTAAAATATTTTGCATTTGTTTAGTGTTAAATGATAATCCAGTCAAATAAAGAATGTTATTAGCAGAGGTGATTTAAATAAATTAGATAGTGACCCTTGCATTCGATATAAATTCTTTATCAAGGTCAGGATGGAATTTAAGTAGAAATTAAATTATCGCAAAAGATAAAATATAAAAATTACTTTTTACAAATTTATAACAAAATTGTTTGACTATAAATTCACCAAGAGAAATTCATCATGAGTATACAATATAAATTATCCTTTGGGAGGATATTCCCAGCCAATGTGAAGAGAATCAGTCATTTTAATATCTCCAATAAAATTTAGAATATCAATTATTAGGTTTTGTACAGACACACATAAGTTCATAACTAGACATGAAAAGCACTTCACAGCTAAATTCTACTTAGTGCAATGAGAAGATTTGGTTATCATGTGAATTAGCCTCAGTTGAGGTGGCTTTCAGCTTCAGTTCTATTAAAATATATAAAAGAAGCTACACAAGTTTGCATTTCTTCATAGCAGATTTTAAAAATAATCCTGTCTGAAATATCTTTTTCAGGAAGGTAACATGATCCATGAAGAATATTCCTGATCCTGTGGACAAACACAGAAATGTGAACTTTGCCTTTCTGAGATGTAGTCAGGGTCCTAGAAAGCAATGTAAACAGGAAGAAGCAGGATCAGACACCAGGACAGGACAGCTGACTTTCTGAGAAACTCCTTGCATAGGTGCATCCTTTCATGCATCTTTCCGTCTTGGGGACATATGGTTCACAGTGTTGCTACCTCAACTTTAGTAAGTGTTGTACGGGAATCAACAAATAGGAGTGTGGGTAGAAACTAAGGGGTATATTGTGTGACCCACTGGGCCACACTACAGTTTCCGTGAGGAAATTTATTTTGTCTTTAGGCTATACTTTTAAATTTTGTTTTGTGGGAAAAGTATAGGAATGAGGTGAACGAACTAGGGGATAAATGAAATCAAACTCCACAAAGAATCAATAAAAGGAAAAAACGTGTCACAAACCACTTCAGAACTACTATGCCAGAACTTTCTAGTATGACTCAATATATATATATTGAGCTATGTGACTTGGATTCCCAGGAAGATTGGAAGTTTTTGTTTTTCACCAAGTTTATCTGCTTCTCTGCCAAAGGCATACTTAAATATTCTTCTCTTCCTAAAACGGCATTGTAACTACATATTAACTTTAATGCAAATCTAACAAATGTATTTACATTTAAAAATAAAATTTAGTAATATAAAGTAACAGCCTCAGCATTCAGAGTCCACATAGCCTAATAACTGCCCCTATCAATGTAGGCTGTAGGCCAAAGGCCAGATTCTGCATTAACCTTCCATTTGTTTCCACTGTTGCAATGATTTCACTGGAAGCCTCATTAGCTCTCACCGGGACCATTGTTTAGTTCCCTAATTGGTGCTCCTGTCTCCAGTCTCTTTCTTTTCTTGTCAAATTAATTTCCCTAAATAACAATTCTATTCCAGGTACCATCCTCTTTCAAACCTTTCCTCACTAACTAAAATACAAATGTTACCTGAAGACTTGAAAGTCAAGCGTAATTCTGTTCTTTTTCTTTTTTTTAGTTTTAAGAATTTTTTCTACACTGATAACTCTCTCTATAGGAATGCATATCTACACACACACACACACACACACACACACACACACGCACACACACAGTTACCAAAAGAAGAATTGTGTCCAAAATGCTGGGATAATTTCTATGTGTGTATTTCTATGTGCATGTGCATGTGTTTTCAGGTTAGTGTTGTATACAGCTATGTGTTTGGGGTGTGTGTATATGTATGAAAGAAAATAAGAAATATTTGTGACCTGTGTCTTTTCTCTTTACTATACATCTTGCTATTTTAGGATTCATCTTATAAAATTGTGTGTGTGTTTGTGTGTGTGTCTGTGTGTGTGTGTGTGTGTGCGCGCGCGCACATGTGCACAAGCTTACATGTGTAAAGGCATGAAGTTGACATCTAGAGTCTTACTCATTTTCACTCCACTTTAATTTTGAACGTAGAACTTCATAGTTGAACACAGAACTCACTAACTCAACTAACTAGTCTAAGTGTGCATCTTATTTAGGAATCCCCCCTCTGTTTTAGAAATGTTGGAATTATAGGCCAGAAGTCATACTAAGGAACATACTGTAGCTTATAGGATTCCAAATTTCCCTTGTCAGGCTTGCACAACAGTAATCTACCCACGGAGGAATCTCCCCGATTATCCTTCCATAAATGTTGAATTTATTTTTAAGGTATTTATTTCTCAGAGTGGTCAAGTTCTCTTGCAAAAGACAGTAAGCTATTTTATAAATTGAAGTCTTGCTATATTTTTGGAACTGTTCTATACTGTTTAAATTTCTAGTCATGTATAGACATTTCTTTATGTCAGTCGAGTTATATGAATGATGATTGTAAACCAGTTTAAATGTTTCCTTGTTAATTCTCTGTACTAAAAACACTAATGTCATTTAAAGCAAGCATATACAAGGGTAATATTACATTAAAAAATGTTTTGGAAGTATAACAGAGGTAAAGAAAGGGGAATTAAATATAGAGCAACACACAATGAAACACAAAGGCATTATAATGCATAACCTTTAAAATGTGGCCCTATGGTGAAAATTAATGGCATACCAGAAAAAGAAAGGTAAACAGAAGTACAAGTTGATGTATCTGCAATAGAAGGTGGGTTTTATGCTTATGAAAGAAATCTTACTATATTAAAAGCATAAATACTATAAAAATAATATATAAAAATACTATAACACCAAAATAGTATAACATATAGATATAGTTCTTGTGTGTGTGGGCAGAGTATGACTTCTACGGAACCTTCATGTGCCTGGAAACAACTTTAACTATTCCATCTTGAAGTTGAGGAATGATGTTAGCGACACCTATTGGAAAAGCACCAGAAAATACACAAAAACATTCTGTGGCATATAGGATATATTCCCACATTGAAATAAAAAAAAAAATCCAGTCCCAAGTGTTAATAGTGACAGTATGGAAAAGTGTGTTCTAGAGAGCCATGCTCTCATGGTTGGGGAAGGCGAATGTTTATACATTTCAGAAATCTTAGAACTTCTACTCTTTGTTTTCCTCACTCCCATATTTATTAGGAATTCGCCACCCTCAAAATTTATGTAGAGGTCTGCAGAGATAGCTTACTTTCTTATTCGAAGAAAAAGGCACAAGTATAGACTATCATAACTGAGGAAATGCTCACGTAGGGGACTAAACATATGCTGGCCTCAGAATTCTCGATTAATGACCTTCTAATTAGCTTCCATAGTGCTAATGCCTACAAAATAAATTCACTAGGTTATTTGAACCTTAATTAGAAAAACTTAAATTACTAGAATTTACTTTTTACTCTTGTAGTTCATTTTTAAAGAGAATAGAGTTGGATTCTTAAGATTTAAGTTGTATACTTAGCAATTTATTCTTGTGTTTTAGGTGGGGAATTTAATTTTAACCTCAAACATGTTTATGACTCCAGGTATATATTTTTCTTAATTAGCATTGACACTTACATGAAACCTGAATAAATACAATGTGAAATGAACTTTAAAAAGAAAGTTGCATAAAATAATAAGCAGCAATCTATTATTTAACTGAAGTAATTATTATGATCCTGCATATGGCAAAAAAATGAATAAATTGAACTCTGTGACTACAGAAGAGATGAAATCCTTGAGAAAAAAACACAGTGTTGCTATAGTTATACAAATCTATTAAAATTATAAAAAGGTGTACGGAGCATATATCACAAGAAGTTAATGTGTTACTTCAGTTTCTTTTACACTCTCAAAATTAGTGGACAACGAGTGAACAGAGCATGCTCATTCTAAGGAAAGGAGACAACAAAGCCCACTACACCATATATAGGAAGGGGTAAAGGGGCCTCTGTCAGTCGATTGCAAACTGCATTTCCAGAAGGATTTTTCTGGAGTGCCTCCTCCCCTTTGTAGAGAATTTAAAAGAGCAGAATGCACTATGGCTTTCACTCCACTCTTGCAGAATGTGTCCCCCCCTTTCATTGTCTCCTGTGTAGGTCTCACAGAAATAGATTGGACACATTTTGGAAACTGACTTCTGTCACTTGTTGCCATTCTTTGAGTGGTAGGATGTCACTGGCCCAGCAACATTTCCACCAGGGTTTAAAATGATTCTGGGAAAGAAAAAAAAAAAGCTATATGTCATGGTAGGTTTCTGTGGAACAAATGGCTGTTTATTTCTTGCCAAGACTAATGTGAAGTGTAAAACCAGGGTTTCTGTGTGTGTAGTTCTGGCTGCCCTGGAACTCGCTCTAAGACCAGATTGGCCTTGAACACACAAAGATCTGTCTGCCTCTGTCTCAGGAGTGCTGAAATTAAAGACAATTCCTGTGGCCACCACAACCTCCACCACCACCACCACCACCATCACCACCTGGTTACTATTCTAATGAAAATTTCTAGTGTTTCAACACCAAGAGGTTGATTCAGTAGGAAGGAAGAGGGCTTGGAAGTGATCTTGAAGGGGGAAACCAATCATTATTAAACATTGGTTATCTATCATTGGCTGATAGCCCCAAGAATATCAAGGACAAAATAAAAATAGAGAAACAAAGCTTTACTGAGAGAAACAGGCAGGAGAGAGGCAATGCTTGTTAAAAAGCTTATTGAACCAAATAGGAACTTGTTCATGAAAAATTTAGGAAGAAGTTGATCTACTAGAAACCTTCTGATTAATATAAACCTTAAATCTATACTGAGCTTCACAATGAGATGTGATCTTTATAATAGAATTTGATGAAGGAGGCCGGCATGTGAATAAGTCTCATATAGTTCTCTAGTAATCAAGTGAGAATGAGAGAAAAACAAAGAGGGCAAATTAGTCTATTTGTGTAACTTGAAGACAAATGAGAAAAGATTTGTGTGAGTCAGTGTTTCTAGGGGAAAGCTTGACAAAAATCCAAATGTTGCATTAGTGAGCTTTTAGCATGCTTTCAAACCTGTTCACCAGTTCATGGAGGAAGTAAATGAAAAACAACCAGAAGTAAAACACGTTATACATATTCTATAGGTGATCAATGATTTCCTGGTGTTACGCTCTGTATACAAATCCAATGTTAGAAATCAGACTGAGGATAGTCTTTCTACTTCCAGACTCTATATTTGGAGGATGGATAGGGGGTACCCACAGTGTAGATACAAAGCCCATTAGAAGGATTCAGCTACCTACAAGAGAAAGTGTGGATGACAATGAAATAGTCTTACTTCCCCCTTATCCCAAAGTAAAGCAATAGTACAGGCTCACCTCATATACTCATGCACACACACACACACACACACACACACACACTCATATGTATGAATATATACATGTATACACATATCTATAACATTGAATATATGTGTGTATAATATAAGCAAAAGCAGTAATAAAATTTAAGATAAAATTTAAGATCAATAATGCTGGATTCTTAAGAAATATACATCTTCAGATATGTCTCCTGATCTTAACATTGCAGATTGCATTTTATGGTTTTAATTTACTTGTATTTGAATAGTTAGAACATATGCTTTAAATTAGCAGATGTCATGGTGTTTTGACCATTTGAAAGAAAATCAAAATACATTGTTTAAAGGAAAGAATCAAGAAAACAATGATGATTCTCTCTAAACTGGAAGCCAGGAGCTCCATGATAATGTATAAACAGTGTGAAGGATTGTCTCTTTTTATGTTAGATGGACTAATATGATTGAAAAGTTTTTGAAGTCTTTAAACATTATTTTATATTAATTTTTTAAAACAATCTTCTAACAAAATCAAGAATGAGTTCCAGCAGGACAATCATAGGAACTGGGTATCTAAGATAAAAACTCTAAACATGAGCTTGTGTTCAAGTTGGACTATAGCAGTTGCAGAGATCAGAAGGAGTTGAGGTATTGAAGTGATTTTATTTACATTGGTGTTTTTGCCATAGCAGTCAGTTCCCCTGGAACTGGAGTTACAGACAATTTTAAGCTGCCATGTGTGTGCTAGGATTTAAACACTGGTCTTCTAGAAGAATGTTGTAGGAGGCTGCTTGTTCATCCCCAACTGCCCAGACTTCCAAAGTAACCACACAGGAACTATACTCTTTGAAAGCTGTTTGGCTCATAGCTTAAACACATTTCTGGCTAACTCTTATATTTTAAATTAACCCATCTCTATTAATCTGTGTGTCGCCACATGGCTGTGGCTTACCAGGTAAAGTTCCCTCCAGCATCTGTCTTAGGTGGGGCTTCATGACTTTTCCTGACTCTGCTTTCTTTCTTTCAGCATTCAATTTAATTTTTTTTTGCCTAGCTCTTTTTTACCCTACTACAAGCCAAATCAATTTCTTTATTCATTAAACAATAAAAGCAACATGTAGGCAGAAGGACTTCCCACATCATTGCCCCTTTTCTGTTTAAATAAAAAGGAAGGTTTTTAACTTTAACGTAGTAAAATTACATATAACAAAACAGGTGTCAAGCAAGAATTGCAGTTATAACATTTATATCTACTTTATATTTTATCAAAACTAAGAAAAAACTATAATTATAGCTACCTATTCTTCAACTCCATCAAAGACCTCAGAAGAATATAATATTACCTAAGTAAACAGGTAGTTCATTATAAGCAACTTCCAAAACTCTATAATTGACAGAGACATCTCGCTGTCTGGACAGTCACCCAAAGTTCTTCTTTAATATTGTAGGCACTCATCTTCAGTCTTTAGGCTCATAGTATCTGGCAGACTTTCCCATGAAGCAGGAAATTTCAAAGACAGTTCTGTCTATATTGACAGTTTTTCAATCACTTCTGTCGACCACAGAATGTCTGGTTGACTCTTTCATAAAGCAGGAACCTTGGAAGACTCTCTCACCTCCTTCTTTAGGCAGCTTCAGCAGTCATTTTTTTTCTGTGGGTCCTGAAAGTCCAGTCAAACAGTTCAGGTAAGAGCAGTTCTTTGCCCAAATGGCTAACAAACTTCATGAGGAGCCTCTTTGCAGACCATCATTTTCTTGAAGTAAATGGTGCTGCCAGAAGCAAATGTGCCTCATGTCATGAAAAGTCATAAGTGCTTAAAACATTTTAAATACCATATTCTGAAGTACTCTGAAAGATTTGAAGAATACCTAACTGAAATGTATCTCTATATATGTAGAAAACCTAACTAACATGACTACAAGCTTGACTATTATAAATGATTATTTATTAACCTATATTTCTTAGTTATACATTACATTTTTAAATGAGTTTCACAAACATAATTTTGTCATCAAGAGCAGAAATATATATAACAAAATTGAACTTAAATTTGTATCAATAAACTGAGATTCAAACCATTGTAAACCTCTATAGCATTTTCTCTTTTAAATGTAAACAATCATTTATAAACAATCATTTAGGGAATTTGGGCATAGTTCTTTCCAAACTTGTTTTTTTTCAAATTGCTTTCCCTTTTTGTTGAGTGATATATTTTCTTTTGGAGAAAATTCACAGAGACCTTTCGTGTGGTCTTGGTCTATCTAACCATATTAACCTGGAAGTGCTGTAAAAAGTCCTTCTCTCTATGTGTTGCTTTTATTGGTTAATGAATAAAGAAGGTGCTTTCGGCCATTGGCTTGACATGATATAGCCAGGATTGAAGATATAGATATATATGTATATATATATGTATATATATCTATATCTTCAGAGAGAGAGAGAGAGAGAGAGAGAGAGAGAGTGATAGTAGGCAGAGTGAAGGAGATATCATGAAACTACCATAGGAGAAAGACACCAGCTGCCAGCTGGACCTTGCTGGTAGGCCATGACCCTAGTGGTAAAATATAAAATAATGGAAATGTGTTAATTCTAGATGTAAGAGCTAGTTATCAATATGCTTAAGCAATTGGCCAAACAGTATCGCAAATATTATAGTTTTGTGTGATTATTTGAGGAGTCTGGGTGGCCAAAACATGAACAAGTAGCCTCCAACAAAAAGGAAGGATTCCATAGGTTCTCATCTTCTGTGGAAACAAAAGAAGAACCTCTTTTTCAAACCAACATATCCTTAGACTCAAATTTTGAAGTCAAGAAATCTTTAAAACATATGTTGATTTACCTTAGCAGCCCGTACAATGACATGTCTCTCTGTACTTAACTCCTTCACAGTCAAAACATTTAAAGAAAATACAATAATAAATATATAATTCAACCTCTCTGTATATTTCATCTTAATGTGACTTATTTTTCTTTATCCTATTACTTTTTCTACAAGTTTACTCTGTCTACTGAAAGACTTTGTTTTATTTTTTAAAGATCATTTACTTCTTTTTATAACTTTCTATGTTCTTTTTCTTCTCTCTCCCAAATCTATGTATATCTTTCCAACACTGTGATCCAGTAGAGATCCTTTTTACCTGAATCTGTCTTTATTTTGTATCTGTAATCCTTTTCTCACCAGAAGTGCCTTTTTTAATGCTAAGCAAGCATGCCTAGGACTAACTCCACAATACTAACTTTTGGCTCTTCTCAGTCCAACTTGACAAAGACAAGTTCTCTGTTTCTGAGAGCCATACACATTGATCCATTTTCAAGCACACAGGATGAGGTTTCAGTATGAAAACTGTTCATATTGCAAGGATTTAGAAAAGAAATGTCTAGTGAGAAATGTTTACATGTCTACAAAAGAAAAACATTTTCAACAGTATATGTTCTAGACCAAGGGAACTGGCTCCACGCATAAACTCCAGAGAAAAGTTACAGCAGGGAAGTTAAAGAAGCCTGTAAATTTAAGTAAGAAAATATCTTAAATACAAAAACAGACATGGTTTTTAAGACTATTATTCTATTGCATTCATTTGAAGATATTTAATAAGAAGATAAGTATTTGTAATAAAATTTTTAAATGATTACAACTACTATATTGGGCAATGTACAGATACAGAATGAATAGATAAAGTTATTTGTTCTTTAACAAACACATAGAAAATCAATGTCACCATAATGCATACTTATATAGACAATTATGTATTTAATTTGTATATTTTCATCTTAATTCTTTTTTTTTTCTTTTTTGGATTTTTGAGACAGGGTTCCTCTGCAGCTTTGGGGCCCATCCTGGAACTCGCTCTTTAGACCAGGCTGACTTCAAGTTCACAGCTCACCTGCCTCTGCTTCCCAAGTGATGGGATTGAAGATGTGTGCCACCGCCACCCAGCTTAACTTTTAATATCACAGAAATAAATGCCAAAAAGAAGTCTTTAAAATTCTCAATAGATTTTTTTAAAGCTCTTTTGTGATGTAGGTAAGTGGAAACCTTGCTAATAATATTCTATGAGAGAAGAATTTATTTTCAATTTAAAAAAAACAGATACTGTTTTGCATCTTCTTGCATAAAGACATGCATTGATATTCTATCTCTCTAAACCTCAGTGTGTTTGTTACATCCATGGATCACAAGTTGCCGCAGATAGAATTCAAACAAATCACACTAGTGAAGAGGAGTTCTTGATCTAATGACATATGTAAACTTTATATGACCTTATATAAATGAATGATCACATGTTTTGGAGGAAGCCAAAATGAACTGTCAAATAAAGAGTATGTATTCAGTATGGAGTAGACATCTCAAAGATAATTCCAGTGAATATTGATGACTACCTCTTTAGGCTGAAAAGAAAGCAAAAGTCATTCTTCCCAAAGTTCAAGAGGTATCTTTACCAAGACTTTGAATTTGTTTGTCTTTCATCTAGAATTAGAATGTTTTTAGATATTAAATGTAATCTTTTCTTTAGAAGATTGTGAGAGCAGTCTGAGGAAGGAAAAAGTCATCTTAAAGCTAATTTAGCTGAACTTTTTTTTCTGAGACAGGTCTTATTTGTAGCTTTGGAATCAGCTCTGATAGAACAGGCTGGTCTCATTCTCACAGATATCTGCATGTATCTGGTTCCCAAGTGCTGAGATTAAAAGTGTGTGCCACCACCACCTAGCTAGCTGATCTATTTTTAGAGGAAACAATATTTCTTAGATAAAGAGTCAATTAGGCTTGTGTTTTCCATTGGGTTTGTGTCCATAGTTTAATTTAATCACAAGCATGTACCCTTTCTGTCTGTGAGTTTATATTTATCTCTAACTGAGAATTTATGCAGATATGGAACAGTAAATAGGAAGCAACAACAAAAAAGTATGCATCTTTTTCTGCTTTTCTATGGAACTCTATTAAAGTTTTCTTCTTTTTTTGTCAAAAGGGAGATGAGCACATTTCAAATATTTTAAATCAAATTGACAGTGTTGGAGTGAAGACTGTGTTCTTTGTATCTGATTTATAGTCTGCAAAGCATGGCTTTACAGTTCTTTGAAACATAAGATTTACTGATCAAAACATAAAGCAGTGCAATCATATTCAACATGAGAACTGTCTCTGTGACAAATCAAATGATTCCTAGTTTATAGACATTCAAAGACTTCCCACCAAGTCCTCAGATTATTCCCCTTACAAGGTCAAAGATAATTTACCCAAGACAAATATGTGTTCCCAAGATCTGTTGTTTTACTGCAATTAGAATTTTGCTGACATTACTACATTATCACTTTGTTTCTTCTAGTAAAGACCAAGTGAAGGAAACAGAATTACCTCCCTAAAGTTCTTTGAAAAAATGAAAAAAAGTGGATCCAATTCTTTGATTTAAATAAGTGTAGATATTTCTCCTCAACTGTACACATTTCTATTTGTTTTTCCCATTTTCTGCTAGTCCCTTTTCTCATGTTTCCTTTTTCTTTTTATCCCTCTTACAACATTTTTGCTCACTTCAGATTTCTAATATTTTCATAGTGATTTTTTTAAAAAAATCTAGTAATAGTTTGGCCCTCAAGATGTTACACTGTTACTGTTTATCTAAATAGTAAAGGTAACTTTATAGTTTACAGTGTTCTAAAAGCATATCAAGTTGGTGTAACACACAAAATAATACGATACATTTCAAGATTTTTTATGATGGTTGTTTTGTTGCTTAATTATGTAATCACTGTTCACTAAACACCATTCAGAAAACCTGATAAACACAGAACTGTTGTGGTTTTGTCTGTTCTCCAAAAATACATATTTTGATTCTTTTATTAATAGTACAGTTTTCTAAAATAAGATGATACAGATTATAGGTCTGGTGAATTTTTTCTTTCATTATTACTTATGGAAGAGTACAACTAACTAAGCTATATAACCATTCTTAATTCTACATTTAAAAAATTATTTCAAATCTAATGCCATGCTAGAAAAGAAATATAAATACTATGCATATGTTAGAAAAAGAAAATCTTAAACTTTTGATGTTTCAATGAAATTAAAATGTAAATATGATCAGTGCACCTATTCGTGGGAGACATGTCCAATATGCAAACAAATATGTATTTCCAAGATTCATTTAAATTTGTGACAACCATTGTAAGAAGTAGCTCTGGAATAGAGAATATCTGGGAATTTTAGTTGTTTGTCTGTTTGGTTTATTGATGGGGAGATTTCTAGCTGTGAATTTTCTCACAAGGAGAAAATTACATATTTTCCTTTTGAAATTCTGTGAGAACCCTATTCCAAAGGCATATGTAGAAATGCTGAGACCTAACAGAAAAGGCACAGAAAATGGTTAAGGGATTCATCAGACAGACAGAGAACAAATATCTAGAAGGTCCCTCTTCACATCTTAAACTACTAAAAACAAAGTTAAAAAATCCCCACTGTGATGAAAGTCAAGCTTTAAGACACAATATATACATTTTTCCCATACTGATGAGAGCGCTACAGGGAAGAGTGGCTGTTCATAGTAATCAAGCTCCTAGCTTAGTGGTTCTCAACCTTCCTAATGTTGCTAACCTTTAATTCACTTCCTCATGTTGTGGTGACCCCAACCATAAAATTACTTTTGCTGCTGCTTCATAACTCTAATTTTGCTACTTTTATGAATTGTAATGTAAATATCCATATTTTCCCATAGTCAACCCCTATTGTGAAAGGATCAAAGAGTCAAGAACCACATCTTGAGAATTGCTGTCCTAGCTGAATGAAGGCCCAGATTCAGGATGTCTGAAGTCGGCTTCTCACCTTATTTTAGCTGACACTGATACTGATACTCACCGTGGGACTGAACTGAGCTGTTCTCAGCAGAGACAGTAGGTTTCTGGAGTCGAACAGTGTCACTAGCCGTGGAAAGGAGTGAAGACGAAAACTACCTTGTTTCTGCTGACTTCCCTTCTTCTTGTCAGTGCCTACTGAATACTTTGAAGTTGTAGTAAATTTTAAAGCACTAAAGAGTAGAATGGTCTTTTAAAGAAGGAAGCCTTTGAGAACGATTCTGTGAGCTGTCCCCAGCTCTTTGAAGCCCAGTGTGTCCATGTGACTACTTGGGCTGATGAAATGTGCGTGGAAATCATCTGTGGAACTTTAAAGCTGGATCTTGAAACTGCTCATGCTTGACTCAAACTGTCTCTTGACCTGACATCCTGATAGAAGAGACTTTGATTTTTCACATGATGCAGTTAAACAACTATGGAGCCTGAGTGATCATATGAATCTTTACTTATATTGAATATTCAGTGCAAGAAGTGTGTGTGTGTGTGTGTGTATGTGTGTGTGTGTGTGTGCACATGATTTTGTATATGTGATCTGGAAGATTCATGAAATTTCTATTTTGAGGACTAGCTCTCATCTCTGATGATTTTATGCAAGCTGCTGAAGGTGAAAATCAGTCATTAGTTAGCTGCACAGCTCAGTACTTTTCTCAGCGTGGCAGCTACCATGTTGTTTCTTTGGTGATCTGGGCAGGAATGGCAGAGGGAGCTTCCTGCTTCCCAAAGTACTCCCAGTCTCTTTGCTCCACCCCTACTTCCTGTCTGGGTTTCCCGCCTATACTGTCTGCCTGGCCAATCAGCATTTTATTAAAATATGATTGACAGAATACAGACAATTCTCCCACACCATTTCCCTCTTTTTTTTTTTTTAAGAAAGGAAAATACCCATAGTCCATTTGTTGGGAATGTGGGCGTAGTATTTCAGACTACTTCCTGATGGTTGGGGGCGCTGATGATCTTATGGGGACCTAAAGAAAATTTAGAGGTATAATCAAGTCCTGACTGGAGTATTCTGTGAGTCTTGATCATCTCAAGCAGCAGTCTTGAATCAGTTCTGGATGTAGAACTCTGTCATCTGGGCCATCTGTTCTTATTGGAGATTTCTCAGGTGGTCTTCCTTTTCCGAACCTGATTTTTCTTAACTCAGAATGAATCCACAGCCTCTCATTTTCTGTGGAAACAAAAGCAAAATCTCTTCTCCAAAGTAACAAACCTTTTGATTTCAGTTTTGAAGCCAAGGTATTTTCAAAATACCTATCTTGGGTTAGTTCAGCAGCATTTATAAACAAAAATCTTTTAGCAGCTGTTGCTCCTTCCTCAGCATTCAAACAATTCAAAGAGAGCAGAATAGCATACAGTATCAAGATTCTCTGTGTATTTTCCATCTTTATGTGGCTTTATTTCAACCTCCATTTCTTTCTTTATTATTATTTTTTTTTACTTTTACTTTTTGAGACAGGTTCTCTGTATATCTTTGTCCTGGAATAACTCTGTAGACCAGGCTGTCCTTGAACTCACAGAGGTCAGTCTGTCTCTGTCTTCCCAGTGCTGGGATTATAGGTGTTTGCTACCACACCTTGAACTCACAGGGATCTGTCTGTCTCTGCCTCCCAGGCATTGGAATTAAAGGCCTGTACTACCATACCTTGAGGTCACAGAGGTCAATGTACCTCTGCCTCCCAAGTGTTGGGATTAAAGGTGTGTACCACCACACCCAACTACATTCTTTCTTTCTTTTTACTTTAAGAATTTAATTTTTATCCTGCAAATATTTTTAACACACTGTAAACCATTTAGAGGTTTTCTTCATCTTTGAATCCATCTTTACTGTATATCTCTCTTTTCTGACTACATGGAGTCATTTTCATTGTCACAACTCTACAGTGTTTCAAGGTCTCTGCCAGCAAGCAAGCTGAAGCATTCTGCTCACAGACCACACTCATTCGGACTGCCTGCCTGAAAGAGTCAGAGTTTGCCCTGGCAGGACAGCCCAGAAAGCTGGCATTTTAAAACAGTGCAGCTTTTTTTCTGATATGGCTGAAAACTGAAAAGCATGCATTCAGCTTTTCATCAACACTGTTTGAGTGTTTCGCGGCAGGACCTCTTAAAGGAACTACAAAGTTTTGCAGCTAAAGCTGAGTCAAGAAGCCTCTCTTAGATGAGAGCGCTTGCTTGCCTCTAGCAAACAGAGCAAACCTGAGAAATTGCTGCTACCAAGAAACCATGCATAATGTTGTTATTTTGTTCTAGAATTACTTCCCAAGTTGTCTCAGGCTTTATGTGGATACAGTTGTCCACACGTTGGCACCATATGTAACATGAGGGGCTGGCTTGTTGGGGTTTCTGTCCTGCCTGGCACCCCAATAAGTCGGCAAACCCCAAAGAAAATCACTCACAAGACTCCATAAGATTATAAACTGATTGGCCCATTAGGTCAGGCTACTTATTAGCTCTTATAACTTTTGTTACCCCATTATCCTTATCTATGTTAGCTGCACAGCTCAGTACCTTTCACAGCATGGCAGCTCACATATTGTTTCTTCGGTGATCTGCACAGGAATGGCAGAGGGAGCTCCTGCTTCCCAGAATACTCCCAGTCTCTTTGCTCCACCCCTACTTCCTGTCTGGCTTTCCTGCCTATACTGCCTGCCTGGCCAACCAGCATTTTATTAAAATATAATTGACAGAATACAGACAATTCTCCCACACCATATAAACACACACACACACACAAACATATATACATATTCACATGTATACATTTATATTAAAGAAACCCTTAATAAATTCTATATGCATGTATATGTGGTGTGAAACAATAATAATTTTGGAAGAGATCATGATTTCAAAAGAGAATAGAGGGATCGTGGAGAGCTGGAATAAGAGAAAGAATCAGTGATAATTTTGTAGATTTCTGATATGGATGTTATCATAATTTTAAAATAATCTGGCAACCACAATTCACCTTCTTCACTTGGTCAATTTTCTTTGGACTCGTTATCAATAGAATAGTTATAAAATTTATATTTGAATTTTGAAGTTTGAAATTATTTGAGATGACACCTAGTTCTTCCAGTAATAGATATTCAAGATTTTATTCAGGTTCCAACAAAATTCTTACACATTTTTTTCAGACCTTGAAAGCATAATTCTTACTTATTATGGAAAAACAAACAAAAAAAAAGCAAAACTAACTAACAAAACACACGATAGCTAAAAGAAGTACTGAACAATGGAAGAAATGCTGGAAGTATCACCATCTTTGATTTTAAACTATACTACAGCACTATATTAATAAAAATTGCATAGTCTTGACATAAAAACAGACATGAAATAATGTGAAATAATGAAATCAAACTGAAGATTCAAACATAAATTCACACATCTATAGACAACTGATTTTTTAAAATATCGTACCAGAAATACACACTAGGAAAAGGATTGCATCTTCATCAAATCATGAATGAAGATGACTGAAAGTCAGCATGTAGCAGAATGCAAACATATCTGTAGCTATCACCTGCACCAAACTGCAGTCCAAGGTGATCAAATGCCTCAACACACAGCCAACCACACAAAACCTGACAGAATAGAAAGTAGGGAACAATCTTAAACTCATCTTTCTGAACAGAACACTAACAGCACTGGCTCTAAGTACAACAACAAACAGAACTTCATCAAATGAAAAGTTCTGTATGGAAAAGGACACTTTCACTTAAACAAAGCTGCAGTGCGCAGAATAGGAAAAGATTTTGCCATGTGCTTGTTGATAGAGGGTTAATATGCAAAGTATATAAAGAACTAAAAATCTTGATATTTAGAAAATAAGAAAGCCAATTTAAAATGGTGTACAGAGAATTTGAAGGCTGAGAAACACCAAAAGAAATGTTTGACATCTTTAGTCCATTAAATGAAAAGACTTTAAATGTCCTTCAGCAAGAGAGTGAATAAATAAAATGTGGTAGTTATCCATTCATGTGTGCATCTTCTATTTTATTCCATTAGTTTTCAGGTCTATTTGTGTGACTGTAGTATACTGTTTTTATTATTATAGTTCTATGATGTATTTGGAACTTAGAATAGCAATTTGTCTAGTAATATTTTTTTTTGATTTGGGCACTAATAGGTTTTTTGGTCCAAGAATTTCAGGATGCCACCCACAATTAAGTGAAGGATACTGTAGGAATTTTGATCAGGATACCATTCAATCTGTCAGTTACTTTTGGCAGAATGATTATTTTCACAATGATAAATCTATTGATCCTTAAACACAGAATGTCTTTATAGTGTATGCCTCAATCTCGTTCTTCAGAATTTTATGTTTGTTTTATACAAGCCTTTTACACACTTGATGAAATTAATTCAATATATTTTATGGCCCTGTCCAATTTTTGATTTCAATGTATTTTTTACCATTTTAATCTCTTAGAAAAACAATGTTGGACATGGATTTACTCAATATAACCTTTATTAAACTAAAATATGATTCCTCCAGTCATAATTCCTTTAAAATTTCTATCATGATAGAGTGGTAGATTTTGTCAAAGTTTTTTTTTTTGCCTCTTAAGAGATCAAATATATTTGTCTTTATATTCAAATATATGATTCAATATCATCATGGTACTGCAGATATTGAATCAACTTTTTATTCCAGTTATAAGACCAACTTGATCATAATTGATAATATTATATTATTGGTTTCTGCCTGTAATCAGCTTGCCAGAATTTCCTTGAACAGTTTTTCATTTCATGAACGATTTCTGTCTATAGAGTTCTTTTGTTTGGTTGTTTGTTCTTTGTTTTCTTTTTTGATATTGTAATTTTTAATAGTTTAGGTATCATAGTAATACTAGCTCTAAAGAATGAGCTAGAAGGTGAGTATCTGCCTTCTTGTCCCTCTTTTGTCCTTCATTTTCCTTTTTTTTTTGAGTTTAAGAAGAATTTATCATTGTTCTTTCTTGGAAGATTGATAATAACCTGCTGTGAATATTCTGGTCATGAGTATTCCTAGTCCAAATGTTTCTTATTAATATTTGAATCTGTTCTTTGCTATATGCCTTCTTAAGTAGTTGCTTTTTTATTTGTTAATCTTGATATTTGGGTGATTCAAGAAATTTGTCTAATTTTCGTGAAAGATCTTCTTGGTCATTTGGGACAAGGTTCAGTCTGTATTGTTTTTTTTTCCCCCAAAAATTAGCTCAGGTTAATTTATTTTTTGTATTGCTTTCATCATTTCTAGTTCACTAATTTCTTTTTTTTAATTTTTTTAATTTTTTTCAAAGTTTATTAAATTATGAAAGTTTCCATTTCCGCCCCTCCTCCCAACACCCTCCCACTCCCCCCTCCCCCTCCTCCTCCCTCTCCATCCCTAAGAGCAGTCAGGGCTTCCAGCCCTGTGGGAAGTTCAAGTTCCTCCCCCCTCCCTCCAGGTCCAGAAAGGTGAGGATCCAAACAGACTGGATCCCCAAAATCCAGTATATGCAGAGGAAACAAATCCCAGTGTCATTGTCAGTGGCTTTTCAGAAAGGCTCTGGGCCAGCCACATTCAGAGAATCCGGCCACATTCAGAAAATCTGGTTGGATCACATGCTCGTTCAGTCCCAGTCCAACTGGCCTTGGTGAACTCTCATTAGATCAGTCCCCTTGTATCAGTGGGTGATCGCACCCCCCCGGGGTCCTAAGTTTTTTTTTTTTCATGTTCTTCCTCCTTCTGCCCCTCATTTGGACCATGGGGGGCTCAGTCCGGTGCTCCAATGTGGGTCTCCGTCTGTATAGCCATCCATCATCGGATGAAGGATCTGGGACTCTTGTCTATTTCCAATCTCCAGGAGGATAAGTACATGATTTTCTTCAGGTTCACCTTCTTATTTAGCTTCTCTAGGATCTCGAATAATAGGCTCAAAGACCTTTAATTATGGCTAGAATCCACTTATGAGTGAATACATACCATATTCCTCTTTTTGGGTCTGGCTTACCTCACTAACACGTTTTCTATGTCCATCCATTTGCATGCAAAATTCAAGATGTCATTGTTTTTTACCGCTGAGTAAAACTCTAGTGTATATATGTTCCACACCTTCTTTAACCATTCTTCTATTGAGGGGCACCTAGGTTGTTTCCATGTTCTGGCTATTACAAATAGTGCTGCTATGAACATAGTTGAACAAATGCTTTTGTAGTATGATAGGGCATCTCTTGGGTATATTCCCAAGAGAGGAATTGCTGGGTCCTGAGGGAGGTTGACTCCCAGTTTCCTGAGAAACCGCCACACTGATTTCCACAGTGGCTGCACAAGTTTGCATTCCCACGAACAATGGATGAGAGTTCCCCTCTCTCCACATCCTCTCCAGCATAGGCTATCATTGGTGTTTTTGACTTTAGCTAATCTGACCGGTGTAAAATGGTATCTCATAGTTGTTTTGATTTGCATTTCCCTGATCGCTAAGGATGTTGAGCGTGACCTTAAGTGTCTTTTGGCCATTCGAAGTTCTTCTGTTGAGAATTCTCTGTTCAGATCAGCACCCAATTTTTTAATTGGGTTAATTGGAGTTTTATTGTCTAGTTTCTTGAGTTCTTTGTATATTTTGGAGATCAGGCATTTATCTGATGAGGGGTTGGTGAAGATCTTCTCCAAGCCTTTTTGTCTTACTGATGGTGTCCTTTGCTTTACAGAAGCTTCTCAGTTTCAGGAGGTCCCATTTATTCATTGATTCTCTTATTGTCTGTGCTACTGGGGTTCTACCTAGGAAGTGGTCTCCTGTGCCTATGTCTTGTAGACTACTTCCCACTTTCTCTTCTATCTGGTTCAAAGTGGTCAGATTAATGTTGAGGTCTTTAATCCATTTGGATCTGATTTTTGTGCATGGTGATAGATATGGATCTACTTTCATTCTTCTACAGGTTGATATCCAGTTATGCCAGCACCATTTGTTAAAGATGCTTTCCTTATTCCATTGCATACCTTTAGACCCCTTGTCGAAAATCAAGTGTTCATAGGTTTGTGGGTTAATATCTGGGTCTTCTATTCGATTCCATAGGTCGACTTCTCTGTTCTTATGCCAGTACTAAGCTGTTTTCAATACTGTAGCTGTGTAATAGAGTTTGAAGTCAGGGATGGTTATACCTCCAGACGTTCCGTTATTATATAAGATTGTTTTGGCTATCCTGGGTTTTTTGTTTTTCCATATAAAATTAATTATTATTCTCTCAAGGTCTGTGAAGAAGTTTGATGGGATTTTGATGGGGATTGCATTGAATCTATAGATTGCTTTTGGTGGAATTACCATTTTTACTATTTTGATCCTCCCAATCCAAGAGCAAGGAAGATCTTTCCATTTTCTGGTATCCTCCTCAATTTCTTTCTTCAAAGACTTAAAGTTCTTGTCAAATAGGTCTTTCACTTCCTTGGTCAGAGTTATCCCAAGATATTTTATGCTATTTGTGGCTATCGTGAAAGGTGAAGTTTCTCTTATTTCCCTCCCTGCTTCTTTATCCTTTGTGTATATGAGGGCAACTGATTTTTTGGAGTTGATCTTGTATCCTGCCACATTACTAAAGGTGTTTATCAGCTGTAGGAGTTCTTTGGTAGAGTTTTTGGGATCGCTCATGTATATTATCATATCATCTGCAAATAACGAGAGTTTAACTTCTTCCTTTCCATTTCGAATTCCCTTGATTCCCCTTATGTTGTCTTATTGCTATTGCTAGAACTTCAAGCACTATATTGAAGAGGTATGGGGAGAGTGGACAGCCTTGTCTTGTTCCTGATTTCAATGGAATGGCTTTGAGTTTCTCTCCGTTCAGTTTGATGTTAGCTGTCGGCTTGCTGTATATTGCTTTTATTATATTTAGGTATGATCCTTGTATTCCCAATCTCTCCAACACCTTTATCATAAAGAAATGTTGGATTTTGTCAAATGCTTTTTCAGCATCTAATGAGATGATCATATGGTTTTTTTCTTTCAGTTTATTTATATGATGCCATCCCAGCTCCCATCCAGGTAAGAATTCCTATATTTCTCCCTTCCCCCTGGGGCCATAAAATTTCCCCAGCTCAGCTGCCTTGGGAGCTGGGCCTGGGCTGTGGGTGCATCCCAGCTGGAGGCAGTTCCTGGGTCTTAAAGGCCTCCCTGAGGACAGGTGGACCAGGTGCCAGCTTAGTTCACTAATTTCTGATCTGTTTATTATTATTATTATTACTATTAACTTCTGGCTCTCTGCTGGGTTAGACTTTTGTTTGTTTTTGCTCTCTGAATCTTTGAGTTACATCAAGAAGTTCTCTGCTGGATCATATAATGTAAACGCTTAGGGCTATAGACATTCATTTTAGAATTGATTTAACATGTCCCTGAGGTTTTGCTGTGCTATATTTTTATTTTCAATATCTGTTAGGCACATTTGATGTATGATATTAATTAATTCTGATGTTTCTCTGTTTACTTTTATTAAAAATGCTATTTGATAAAATGAAATGTTGAAATAATCCATGCTTATTAGGTATATGTCTTTTTGTGCCTTAAAATACATTTACATACAATATTCTGTCTTTGTATATGCCTGCAGGTCAGAAGAGGGCACCAGGCCTCATTACAGATGGTTGTGAGACACCATGTGGTTGCTGGGAATTGAACTCAGGACCTTTGGAAGAGCAGGCGATGCTCTTAACCACTGAGCCATCTCTCCAGCCCCACATTTTAAATTTTTTATTTTAAACTGATACCCATCTTTTAAGTTGCATTCCTTGTAGAAAACAGATGCATTTTATTTCTTAACCTGTTCTACAACTACCCAGTGTCCTTTGATTTGAAATCATTAATATTTAAGTTTTTATTGAATACTCTGTGTATGTTACAATCATTTTAAACTCATTCATTCTTAGTTGTGCTTTGCATTTCAAAAATTTATTGTCTCATTTGCTTTCTGTCTCAAGTCTCTTAGCTGTGTGTATTCCTCTCTTTTGTTTTGAGCATTCTTCCTGAATGCATTTAAGTGTTGTTTTGTTGCTATTATTGCTTATCTTTTTTAAGACTTTTAGGATAATAAGATTTTTTTTCTTTCATCTATGGAATATAGTTTTATTTGTACAATTGTTGAGGATGGTATTTGTAGTGTCTTTAAACTTTGAATGTTGCTGGGAAGTGGTGGCAAACATATATAATCCCTGCACTCTGGAAGAAGAAGCATATGGATCTTCGTCAATTCGAGGCCAGCCTGAACTACAGAGCTAGCTTCAGGATAGGTAGGGCTATTATACAGAAAATCCCTGTCTCAAAAAAACTTTAAAAAATGGAATGTTTTTATCTAGGTTCCTTTTGCTTATAGAGTGTGTTTTTATTTGTTTGTGAATTGTGAAGCTTTCCATTATACCATGACTAATAAAAGCCCAGGGATAGATATTTTGGTTCACACTGAAGATCAGAAAAGCATAACACCCAATCAATCACTAGAGTGCTCTTTCCTCTATGAAATCTTCAGACTGAAAAGCAGAGCAAGTTTCTGCCTTATTTTCCTTTCTACTGCTGGTATTGAAGGTGTGCACCACCACTGCTCAACCTCTATGACTAACTACTGTGACTTTTGGAATTAAAGGTGTGTGTCACCACTGCTTGGCCTTTATGACTGATTACTGTGGCTAGTTTTGCAATCTGATCTTCAGGCAAGCTATATTTGTTAGATCATAAACAAAATATCACTATAATATTTTTTGTATTATTCTCTTCCTGTGCTTTTAAATTTAAATATCCATTGTCTATTTAATCAAGATTCTCTACTTTATCTTTGAATCCTAGTGGTCTATATTTTCCTTAGGTCATTCTACATGAAAAACATTCACTGGAATTTCTAATTCAAACGATGAGTTTTTCAGCTGCGTCTTCATTTCAATTTGTGTTCTCTTTACCATTTCTACCTCTTTATTGAATTCAGCTTTCAAATTCTGCATTAAATGTATCATTTTATTTGGCTGTGTATTTTTTTCCTTACATTTTTCAACAATTTATTGTTATTCACTAATAATTTAGTGAAGATTTATTTACATTCTCATTAAATTCTTGAATTTTCATGAGGTTTATCTAGATAGTTCTCAGCAAAGAATACTTTTGTGAACTAGTTTGTCTGATGGGAGGGATGGTACCTTTACACATGTTGCCACAGCTTCATGATTTCACTTGGTTGTGTGGACATCTTTTTTTGTTGTTGTTTGTTTAGTCTGATAATCTAGTTATTGCTGTATGAGCTAACGAGGCCATTCAAATTGTTGGGTGAATTATATATTTAGATCATGGAAAGATGATTCCCAAACTGCATCTTGAGCTACACATGTGGGTACAAAGAGGGCAGGAGATAGAAGAATGAAAGAAAAGGTAATATCTCACCAGCTAAAGGTGGCTCTCGAAGAGCGCAGGTTTGAAAGTAACAAATTTACTTTTGGGTTTGTGGGAATAAAGATGGCTGAAGGCAGTGGGAACTAGGGAATGAAAGGGGAGAATGTGACAGCCAGAAAAGTTGTTGTAGGAATAAAGAAGGGTCTTTGGCTGTAGCCTAGATAAAACTTGAGGATTTGCAGATCATGACAGATTGCAGAAAGGGCTGGCAAAGGGAAGGTGTGGTTTTTTTCATGTAAAATGGATCACATTAAAAAGGTTTCATGGTCACAGGTCATGAACTAGAATTGTGTGTATTAAAATGATAGCAGTCTTTGGAAAGGGCAGGTGTATTTGTATTTTAAAATGTTCTAATCATGTGTGTAGGTCAAATGGCAACTTGGTTGAGTCAGTTTTCTTTTTACACATTTATGTGGATTTAGGAGATTGAACTCAGATGGCAGATTTGTGACGCAAAGTTCTTTTAATTAAGAAGCTAGTTCCATGGTTCTAATTATATAATTTACATTAAGTTATATTAAAACATCTCTTCCCTAGTATTACATATAATTCTTTAGCCAGTTATATATAAAATGTGTAATAGGAACCAAACTTTAATACATACCCTAGTAGACAATTCAACATACAACCTTTGTATCATGTTAGAAAACTCCTAGAACCCAGCTGTCCCAGAAAAGGACGCTGACGAAAAATCAAAGAGCAGAGTTTTTTGGCATGTGATCATTGCTTTTAAAGTAAAGAGAAAGCCATGCTATTAACTGCAGTACGTCCCCTCTGGGAAATCAAAATTCATTAAGCAATTATAAACATTTGTGCTTCAGAAATTAAATTTTTTTCTCTATCCTGGAGGTAACTCTTGTGACATTTGTCCTCAGCAACTGCCCTGAATTAATCACATATCTATGCCTTATTTCACACATGCTTAGAATGTGTTATCATATTCTAAGAAATAGAAGGAAAATGTGCATAATACAACAGCATCACTTACAGTTTTGCATAGTTATCTATTTAACTTTGATAAAGTTGTTCACAAATATCTTTGCTTTAAAGTTATTATAAGAAACATGATTTTATATATATATATAAATATATATATATACATACATATATGGTTATATTATTTGACTAGATTGTTGAGTTATAAATATTAATTTAATATCATGATATAATTAATAATAATTTTTATTCTTTACTGTGTACTAAGAGTACATTGCTACATTATATGCAAGGATACATAACATAATTTTTAATTCTTACCTCAAACCCTTATTAATAATACCTTCCAATTTTTCTGAAAAAATTAATTAGTCATGTGTAGTAAAAGCAGTTATAAACATCCCTGGGGAAGCACACTACTGCTTTCTACCTTACCTAAAATGAATCTGATTGACAGCTTTTTTATACCCTGTAGCATAAGCCTTAGTCTACAATTTTCTATATGGCCTAAGGGACAAAAGAATATGGCCATAAAAATTATTCTCTGATGAAGAATGATGCAGATCAACTTCTCAAGGTGTCCAAAACTAGGACAGTATTAATTTCCTGTGTGAATACTTATCAAAATATATCTTATCAAAATCATCATAGAGTCAAGTGTGGTACACAAAATGATTTTATCTGACTATCCATAAGTGTCGTCTCTACCTACCATGTCCTTGCTGAAATGGTCCATCACCAAATAGTCATTGAAGGAAATGGGGGGAAGGAACAACTGAACTCAAGAGGAAAGATTTATCTCCATGTCTGTACTGACTCTCTCCACAGATAAGTGGCTATATTTCAACAGTAGAAACCACTGACACGTCACTTTTACTATTCTCATGGGTGAAGCAGCTATCCATCTGGTATCAGGTTAATTACACTGGAGTGCTTCCATTATGGTAAGACACGAATTTATTTTCACTGAATTGGACAAGTGTTCAGGGAATACACTTTATTTTCTTGTCCAAAGTGTTTCTGGCAGCACTGCTGTTTTTTTGACTTATATGTGTTTTTTAACTTTCTACCATGAAATTGCTTTTGTAAAATAAATTTGTTTTAAATCAAAGAAGGGACAACATTGAGTGTATGGACTCACGTTTCCTCTGATATGAAGCAATGATCTGCTGAAAATTTGGTTATAGTGTGAAGAGATTACAAATGAATCATGAAGGTGTAATGAGATAATCCAGCAGATAAGGTGCTTGCTGCTTAAACCTGAGGGCCTGGGTTCTATCCCAAAATCTACAGGAATAAAGGAGAGAAAAAATCCCTGCAGTTTGTCCTCCAATTTCCATATGTCTGCCATATTGAAACCACCCCCCAACACAAATATGTAAGAAAACCATAGATTATTTTTTAAGAAACTATTATATTTTTCAAATGAGGTCCAAATGAGGAACAGAAGGAGGAAGAACATGAAAAACGAAATCAGTACTGCGAGGGATGCTATCACCTACTGATACAATGGAACGGATCTAATGAGAGTTTACCAAGGCCAGTTGGACTGGGACTGGATGAGGAAGTGATCTAACGAGATTCTCGGAATTTGGCCGGATTATCTGAATGTGGCTGGCCTGAAGTCTTTCTGAAAAGCCATTGACTATGATACTGGGACCTGTTTCCTCTGCATATACTGGATTTTGGGGATCAAGTCTGTTTGGACACTCACCTTCCTGGACCGGAAGGGAGGGGGGAGGAGCTTGAACTTCCCACAGGGCAGGAAACCCTGAATGCCCTAAGGGACGAGAGGGAGGAGGAGAGGGAGTGGGGGGGAGTGGGAGGGTGTTGGGAAGAGGGGCGGAAATGGAAACTTTTATAATTTAATAAAATTTACTTAAAAAAAAAGAAAGAAACTATTATATTAAGTGATGACCAATAAATGTTCTTCATTCTCTTTAACTAGAATGGGGAATTTTTTAAAATCAAGAAATAGAATAAGAATGACTTACTTTGTTGTTTATTTAAAAGGCTTTATTGAATATAATTTCTGGCAAATAATTGTCCTATTATATTGCATTACTTAAGCAATCACAAGATGTATTAGGATACACATACAATACCACAACAAAAAAGGGTTCCTTGATCTCTAGAATCTTCTTCAGAAACCAGTAAACTGTATGTTCATCCCCTCTTGGCCAAAGACAGTTCTAATTTATTTCTCTTACTATAGTGCATTTTGAAATTTATAGATCTTTGTGTGAATAAAAAGACAGAGTTCAATTTATATCCATTGTATTTAGACTTAATGGATATTGTACCTACAAATATTTCTTTTAGTGTTTTGTGTCTGATTAATATGCCACTGATTGTAGTTAAAAACTATGTGTTTTCATTCTTTTCAAGGTGAGTTTAGTGTTTATTGAATTAAACTTTTTGAACATTTATGTACAATATGTGCATTTGTCATTTCCTCTGAGTGAATTGACAATACATAGTGTTAATAGACACTTATGCTTTGAAAAACTCTCAGAAATATCATTATTTTGTATAAGAAATTTTTTTGTCTTGCTAACCCTATAATGGCTCCATCTATAAAGATATCTCTTTCCTTGCTCTACATCTCTGTCCTTCCCCAAACTCAGCCATCCAGATCCCTCATGTTCTTCCCCCACTTTATCAAATCTCCTTCCCCTTGCATCCTCTCCTCTGCCCTCCATGCTCCCTACTAACTAGGGAGATTTTGTGTATTTCTCCTTCTCAAATGGATCCATGTATATCTCTCTTGGTGTCTTCCTGGTTTCTCACATTCTGTAGTCTCTGAATTTAAAGCCAAAATTCTGTTTTCTTCCAAACATCCAGTTGATCTACCACAGCTGGTATTATTTATGCATTCTAATTTTCCAATTCTTTTGTTGAAATTTGAGCAGAATAATGTGAATTTAATTTGGCTCCATACTTAATTTGATTTTCTCTCTAATTAAGTTATTTGATTTTAATTTGTTTATGATCTATATAACTATCATAGTTTATTTATACATATATTATTTCTTCAAATATGATTTGGATTCCATTTGCATATGTCATATTGATAATTTTAGGTAATATTTTAAAATATAAATGAGATTATAGCTTTGTTTTCTTTTTATATATTTGTTGGTGTTTATCATAATTTAGAAAACTTTAAAATAACAAACAAAAATATTTTTTATTTATCAGTATTCTGAAAATATCAAATTGCATGATATTGGCTATATGATATTGGAATAATTCACAAACTTTCTAGGACAGAGATTATTGTTTCCTGGTTCACATCTTTCTTCAAGAAAGTGTTAATATTATTAAAGGAAATTGGTTTACATGGTTGTGTCTAGTAGTCAACTAATTCGAGAACTTTATGACACGCTGCAAAAGGAACAGGTTAAAATTCTTGGATATAAGCAAAAAATTTCCCTCATGAACAGAATGTATTTATTTAGATTAGAAAATCCCAAACTCTGCTCCAAGGACTTAATTATATATAATACATCACCTCCTTCTTTTTGAAACACACAGACACACAGACACACACACACACACACACACAGGATTCTTATTTTTTAAAAAAAAAGCTGATTTTTTTTTCTGAATCTAGTTCACTAAAAAATTCTCAAACTGAGAATTTCACTATAGTAGCTTTGGCAGAATGATATAAAAATATATTGTACCTGAGAAATACCTTTTCCATAACCTGACTTCTTTTTAATTCTCATTTGATTTTCTATTGTATGTGTGGGAAAAGCTCTGTTAATAATTATATTTTGTTATTTTGTAAATCACCACAAAATCACTGGTATAAAATCAATGTCAGTTTCTTGCATTGTTGGGGACAGTTTACAGTATTCTGTACTTCACTGTACATCAAGAAGTCTGGAGGTTGAGCAAGACCTTAAGTGTCTTTTGGCCATTCGAACTTCTTATGTTGAGAATTCTCTGTTCAGTTCAGTGCCTCATTTTTTAATTGGCTTAATTGGCATTTTAAAGTGTAGTTTCTTGAGTTCTTTATATATTTTGGAGATCAGACCTTTGTCTGATATGGGGTTGGTGAAGATCTTCTCCCAGTCAGTAGGCTGCCTTTTTGTCTTAATGACAGTACCCTTTGCTTTACAGAAGCTTCTCAATTTCAGGAGGTCCCATTTATTAATTGTTGCTTTTATTGTTTGTGCTACTGAGACAGAGACCCAAATTGGAGCACTGGACTGAGCTCCCAAGGTCCTAATGAGGAGCAGAAGGAGGAAGAACATAAACAAGGAAGTCAGGACCGCAAGGGGTGCGTTCACCCACTGATCTAATGGGAGCTCACCAAGGCCAGTTGGACTCGGACTGATGGAGCATGTGATGAAACCAGACTCTCTGAATGTGGCTGATGGTGGAGGCTGACTGAGAAGCCAAGGACAATGGCGCTGGGCTTTGATTCTACTGCATGGACGGGCTTTCTGGGAGCCTTGTCTGTTTGGATGCTCACCTTCCTGGACCTGGGAGGAGCAGGAAGGACCTTGGACTTCGCATAGGGTAGGGAACCCTGACTGCTCTTTGGCCTGGAGAAGAAGGGAAAGGGGGAGTGGGGGAAGGGGAGGAGGTGGAAATTTTTAATAAAAAAAAATTAAAAAAATAAGAAGTCTGTGTCAAAATACCCTTCCTTGGAAAGGTCTCAGTTGAAGACATGGAAGGTAAAGATTTTTCTCTGAGTTACGTTTTTGCAGTAAATTCTGTTTGATGTTGATCTCTTGGTTTGAAGTCATAGTTTCAAACATGATGACATGAAGTGATGTTGCAATATGAATTTCCTCATGAGTAAGGGTCATGTTAGGCAGCAAAGGAAATATACAATAATAGTGAAGTAAGGCATACTCATACAGCAAAACCTGTAAATGACATTTTATTACAGTAAAATATTCTGTTAATTCATGAAATCACATGAGAAAAACATGTAAATCTGTAGATAGCAGGTTGTACACATAATTTTGGCGCATCTTAGATTAGATGTATAATAAATACTGTTGAAAAGTTTCCCCATATGTCTTTATAATTTTCTTGCTTATTGTCTTTTAGTACTTTTATGTTTATGTGTGTAATTATATTCATTAATACTGCTGATTTCTATGAATGCATGTTTAATACAAGTTTCTGTCTGTATTCAGAACATGTATTCCTTTGAATGACTGTGACAATTAGCAAACTATTGATACATTACATTTAAGTTTCCATACTTAGATCTTCTACAAATTCCACATTTTCAATCATCTTTTTGAAATTCAAAGAAATACTTAACTACAATATTTGCTCTTAGTACTCTTGCTTAAACATGTAACATACATTCTGGAAAAATAACCATTATACATTTTTTAATCATTATGTTTCAATTAAATAATGTTTGCTTGTCTCATTCAGGAATTTATTATACCTCTGAAACAAATGTTATTCACATGTGGATATGGATTTGTAAACTTTCTTCTTGGCAAAAATTATTTATGTATATTGATATAATATACATAATAAAAATATTATTAGAAGACCCAAATCACAGGCCCAAGTCAATAAATCCCCAAATAGGAGTCAGTTTCTTTGAGAATGAATATTTCAAATTATTATTTGCAATCAAAATCACCCATTTTGATATTAACATAAGGAAGAAAAAAGCAAAAAAAGATTTCCTTCAGGTTATTGCTTTTATCTTGTTATTATCCTGCTTCCTAGGTTTGGTCTTCACAATTTTTTTTTCCATCTTACCTAGGTCTTGTATTTTTGAGCATAATAGATGATTTGGCAGAGGAACCTTACGGGGCAAGACAGGTCTCCACCCAGTGCTTCCCATATTTACAATCTTGGCATATATTCTTAGTATTTAGGCATTGGTTATGACCAGTTGTATCTACATGGTCTCAGAATCTTCAGTATTCCAACATTCCTGCTCTGTAGGGAGAATAGGAAACTCTGACTGAGTAAAGTCTAGTGAATGATTATCTTGACGTGGACAGGTAAACATCAAGGAACCCAGTGCCTCATCCCTGTGCAAATGACAAAACATACTCCTATTGGAACACAAAAGAAAAAAGGCAGAGCCTTCTATGGCCCATGTGTGTACAAAAGTAACAAGAAAAGTTTCTTCCTTTTGTACTTTTACAGCCTAAGACTTGGCAACAGACACTTTCTATGAGACTAGCCGATTCTTGCTCATGTTCTGTAGACAAAATACTTTCTTAGTTTCCAGGTTTCTCACGGTACATTCTTCAAGAATATCAGATTATGTACACATCAAAGTTGTTCCTATCTTGTCTGTTCTTTCTTTATTCCTTAAATGCCCCAAGACATGGTTCAAGGAGGCAGTCACCCTATTTGCCACACTGTTCTATCTGTGTTCTCTCTGATAGTAATGTCTATAGCACTACCATCTTTTTCCTCATACTGGTTGGTAATTTGATTTATCTTATCTTTTGGACTATGTGGCTTTGTTTTTGCTTGATATTATAAATGAGAATGAGAAAATGTGGTAATGAAAGATAAGCCAAGAATAGAACCCTCACCAGAAAGAAAAATTGGCACCTTGATCTTAAATAACACAATTTTCAGAATGATAAGAAAAATTTTATGTTGATTATCATTCTTAGTCTGTGTAATTTGTTCTAGCATTTGTGCACAGTAGAGAGCTTTCTTGCATTATAAATAATTAGGGGAACCTGTCAACAATTTGCTCATAATTTTTATGCCAACTCAATTTTGCACCTCCCCCTTACATTAAGGTTGACCATGGCATCCAATCATAGGTAATGGGCTACAATAAACTAGATCCTGGTCCTATTATCAGGTGTCTCACAGATATTCCAAGCTTCATCACTGTCTCCCACATATGAAGGGCCTAGTTTGGTCCCATGGCAGTTCCACAGCTGTTGGGCTAGAGTTCCTGAATTTCCATGAGCTTGACTCAGCTGTCTCTGTAGAACAGATCTTGACCTCCTTGCTCATATATTCCCTCCTCCCTCTCTTCGATTGTCCTGCTGGAGCTGGGCCTGGTGCTTGGCTGTAGACTTCTGCATCTGGTTCCTTCAGCTGCTGCGTGAAGGTTCTATGATAATAGTTTGGGGTATTCATCAATCTGATTACAGGGGAAGACCAGTTCAAGTTCCTTCTCCACTATTCCTAGAAGTCTTATCTCAGGTCATCCTTGTGGATCCTTGGGAATTTGCCTAGCACCATGTTTCTCCCTAAACCCATAGTGATTTTCTATATTAATTCTTTCATTGTTCTTGCACTCCATTCTATTATCCCCTTGACCATCCTGATCCCTCATGTTCCCATCTGCCATCCACTCCCCTTTACCACGCTCTTTACCCCAGTTTGCCCAGGAGATCTTGTCTAATTTCCCTTCCCTGGGCGATTCCTCTTAGAGTCTTACTTACTACATAGCTTCTCTGGAGCTGTGGAGTGTAGTCTGTTTATCCTTTGCTATAATATAATATCTACTTATGCCCATCCACTGAGAAATGGATAATGAAAATGTGGTAAATTTATACAATGGAGTATTAGTCAACCATAAAATAACCAACAATGAAATTTTTAGGCAAATGGATGGAATTAGAAAAAAAAAGCATACTGAATGAGGTAACCGAGATTCAGAAAGACAGACATGGTATGTACTGTTAAAAATCTTACTAGGAGACCAAGCTACATGATTGTTACACTTCATGTGTATAATATGGTTTTTGTTATAGAAAATAATTGTGGAAAATTAATTTATGAAAATAAAGATGTTACTCTTCTCCTGCTCTGGAAGGTGAATATTGAAATGAAGATCATGTCACAGTGTCCTATCATGTCAATAGTAATCCTACCTCCAGGTGAAACCAGAGAGAGACGAAAGTCCTGACAGATGAGAGAGTTGCTGGCTCTCCTGTGACCTGTATCGTGAAACTCTTCTACAGTTTTCAGTCCTCTTAAATCTTTAGGAATGATTCTTCCAAGTCAAGCATTTCATAAACAATGTTTATAAGACTGAAGTCATCCCTGTCTTTCCTTTCTGGTTTGTTCACCTTTCCTTTAGTCATTTACAAATTCGTGGTGCTAGACTGGAGTTCTTTTTACATTTGATCCAATAAGCCATAGAAATAGCATTTTAGATATCTTCCATTTCTCTGTTGCCCTATAGCATATAAAATTAAGACTGTTAAAACTGCGCAAATGTGTCAGGTTGTAGCTCCCATGATCATACATTTGGGAGAAAGTATCTGAATAGTTAGGATCTAAGGTATCATGAAGTTGTCTTCATAGTCACTAATATTAGTAGAACTTCCAAATACCCATGTGCAGCTGTTGGAGAGATTTTCTCAATAGATCTGATATATTGACCACAGTTATTTTCCAAATAGACTGCCATATACTTCAACAAAGCTCTCAGATATGAATTGGCTTGTGATGCGGTAACTGGTAGAAAAGATAAGAGAAAAAGCATGGGTGGAAGAAGTTTTTTCTTTTGTTTAATTTTTTATCTATAAAGTACTACACCATTGTTCCATATTCTATTTAGTATTCTCGTTTATTTTATCTCTGCTACCATAGCAAAGTGACACCTACTATGTAATTCATAGAGAAGAAAAATTTATTCAAAATTCCATGCAAGACCAGCTGGCATCTGACAAGTACTTTCCTGCACTATATAACCTGATGGGGAGTGAGAAGGTGTGAGATAGAGTGAATCTGTTTTTTCTGTGCTGGCTCACTCATAAAGTACCAACGTCAATCCATTGATGTTTATCCCGTTACTCTGTCATTTAGGTAGCATCATTATACTTCATTGTACAGACTTCCAAATCTCTCATTTTTCAAAAACTTTGATTCATGAGGGATACCAGTAAGAAAACAAGATATTCTGTGAGGGTTATTTTCAGGGATTCCTACCAAATTGAGTTATTTTGTGCTCCCCTTCAAACTTCTAGAGCTGCCCAAATTTCTCATTTTGAAAAAAAACATGATTCCATCAAAAGTAGGAGTGTTCTGATATCTCTATTGTCACAGATATTTTATACTCTGATGACTCCCCGCATTAGCAATGATGCTAATTGCTATTTTAGTTATTTATTAGTATTTTATTTAAATATTTAATTTTAAATATTTAATATTTAATTTAAATATTTAATTTAAATATAAAAATGCTATATTTATTAGTATTTTAAGGATCATTGAATTTGACATAGATTTTTGTTTTAGGTTAAAAACAGTTGTTTTTCAGAATAAGATAAAATGAATAAGAGTTATAAAGCCTAAGTTATTTTCCAGTTGGACTTTCTACATCCTAAGAGTCAATGCTAATGTGACCTGGCATACAATATAAATATTAAAAACAGACTGATTTTCCTTCTGGTTATGTGCATTTACATGATCCCTGCTGGATTGGATTAGATCTCATGAGACATGATTTTTTAAAGCAATTTTTATATTTGTGAAACTAATTTGACTTTCCAGCAAAGTAAACAGCTTAAAGGACACTGTTACAAATATGAGATCAACTGAACATGTGGGTTTTGTTGGGTACTAAAAAGAGACCATATACGCATATATGCCATAGATATTATATACCACAAAATGTTACATTTTAAATAAAATGTTATGTTTCATAACATTTATACCACGTTATAGCATGCCCAAGATAAGCCCAACATAAAGCCAGAAAAATTTACAGCATAAATGAAACAGGAATTGATAAAGCTCAACCCCTAACTGAGGAACTGTTGGCCATTGATGGTCTCTTGAGAAAGAACAATCATTCTTTCTTTATGGTTTGGATACTTGCAAGATGCTTATGGTTCTGTGCATAGCTCCACTCTTGTATATACACCAAAAGTGAACAACACTAAAAGTAGTTGGTAGGGTTTTTTAAATTGATTTTTATTGAGCTCTACATTTTTCTCTGATCATGTCCCTGACTCTTCCCTTCCCTTCGACCCTCTCCCAAGGTCCCCATGCTCCCAATTTACTCAAGAGATTTTATCTTTTTCTATTACCCATGTAGATTAGATCTATGTTTGTTTCTCTTAGGGTCCTCATTTTTGTCTAGGTTCTCTGGGATGGAGATTTGTGGGCAAATTTTTTTTTTTGCTTTATGTTTAAAAAAAGCTTATGAGTGAGTACATATGATAATTGTCTTTCTGGATCTGGGTTAATTCACTCAAAATGATGTTTTCTAGCTCCATCTATTTGCCTGCAAAATTCAAGATGCCGTTTTTTATTCAGCTGTGTAGTACTCCATTGTGTAAATTTTCTTTATCCATTCTTCGGTTGAAGGGAACTTGTTTCCATCTTCTGACTATGACAAACAACGCTGCTATGAGCACAGTTGAGCCCATGTCCTTGTGGTATGATTGAGCATCCTTTGGGTATTACTGGGTCTTGAAGAAGGTTGTTTCCTAATTTTCTGAGAATTAATCACACTGACATCCAAAGAGGCTGTACCAGCTTGCATTTTCACCAGCAATGCAGGAGTGCGCCCTTTACCCCACAACCTCTCCAGGATAAGGTGTCATCAGTGTTTTTGATCTTGGCCATTCTTACAGATGTAAGATGTATTCTCAGAGTTGTTTTGATTTGCATTTCTCTGATGACTAAAGATGTTGAGCATTTCCTTTAGTGTCTTTCAGTCATTTTAGATTTCTTTGTTGAGAGTTCTCTGTTTAGGTCTGTCCTCCGTTTCTCTTTATTGGATTATTGATTCTTTTGATGACCAATTTCTTGAGTTCTTTGTATATTTTGGAGATTAGACCTCTGTCTAATGTGGGGTTAGTGAAGACCTTTTTCCATTCTGTATGCTGTCATTTTGTCTTGTTGCATTTTGATTGTAATGATAATTTCACTGACCTACAAATACTGTAAATCCTCAAGTGAATGCACACACACACACACACACACACACACACTCTGCAGACAAAGACATAAAGGATGGAAGGTAAAATCAGGAACAAAGGTAGTTCTACTTTTCTGTGTATACTTACTAAATACTGGAAGTGGAAGTGGATGCTTCCCTTGTTTCTAAGAAAATTAGCCCCTTATCTAGGAGGATCCTAAGACCTCCCTGGTTTTTGTTCTTTTTGCTGTGGTTGCAGATGCTTTTCAGAGCTTCTGTTATCACTTTGTTAATAAAGTAAAAACCTCTTTTGCCTACTTTTCCAGGTTCCCGTGTTTCAACTCTGGAGTAAAACACACAGTAAAGACTCCATTTATATAGACATTCTTCTTAGTTTCTTGAGTCCAGCATCCTACGGAACATTCGCTTCCTTCAACATTGCTGCTTCCGTTAGGATGTATATCCTGTTCTACAGTTTCTGTGTTCTGTGTCCCTCGACTCAGGCAGTTATTGAAACTGTAACTCAATATGTACCAAACAGAAGAACCAGGAATCCTGTCCGTTTGTTAGCATAGTATTATCCTGCATCTTCCATGACAACTATTCCTCAGGGTTGATGAGTAAAGTGTCTGCTTTTTAACTGAAATATTTCAAGATAAAAACTGTAAAAACAGAAAAACAAGTGAATTAAATGAAATATTAAGTAGGTAGAACCTCATATTCTTCTATAAAAATAGATTTGAAACCTATTTAGCCATATAGTTAAATATGGATTTAAATAACTATAAAATAATAATTAAAATAATAACAAAGATAAAATTTAATAAGTGAATTTGAAAGGTGAGCAATTTTCTTTGAGACTTGTATATTATAAATGTAAAAAGCATATATGGTTGGTGTGACTTATTTATGAGACTTTCATATTATTTTGATGAAGTAATAAAATCTACCTTTAAATTTAAAATTAAGTTAAGCACCAATATCTTGAGAAGTTAAGCTACAAAGGGTATTCTTCAAGGTTCTACAATTTAAATATATATTTTTATATTTTTTGTCAAAACAAAAGATGACCCAATTTTGTGTCAATATGCAAAAATTTATATAGGCAAAGACAATGTTATCAAAGAGCAAATGCATTTCTTTGAGGCACATATGACAGCTTTCACGTTCAAGATAACTCTTTCCATGATGTCCCTTTACGTCCATCCCAAACTCAACCCTCCTGTTCCTTCTTGTGTTCTTCCCTCTTCTCTTTCCTGTCCCCTACTTCCATGTTACCCACCCCCCATTCTCAATTTTCCAAAGAGATCTTGTCTATTTTCCCTTCCCAGGGTGTTCCACGTATGTCTTAGGGTTCTCTTTGTTACCTAGCTTCTCTGGGGTCATGAAATATTTTTGGAGGGGTACCTTGCTCAATCTAAATATGAGAAGGGCTTGGTTCTCAAAGTGATGTGTCAGACTTTATTGACTCCCCTTTGTTTGGTAGGAAGCATCCCCTCAGCTCCATAATATCCCTTTACACAAAAAGTCTAAATTGTTTGTCTGGGAGCTTAGCCCTAGCTCCTGGCATAAGATCCCTTCCCTGGGAGTTGCCTCAGCCAAAACTTCACCTCTGAAAAAGTCTGCCAGACCATGACCCCTCCACAGAGAGAGTCAAAAAATCTCACCAAACAGTAACTCCTCCCCTGGGAAGGTCAAGAACCCTCCCACAGGCCATTTAAACTGTCCCCCAGAGAATGAATATGTGCTCTCCTCTTCTCTCTCTTCCCCTCTCCATATTTGCAGAGGGCAAACCGGGATCATTCTATTAAACATCGGTATCTGTTCACTCACCTATTAAGTCCCCTCGGTATTTGAATAAGCTGTGTTTCAGAGTTCCACGGAGGTTGCAGGAACATGGATGGGTTTGGGGGCAGGGTGTAGTTAGCAGTTTGGAGTGACCAGCAGCTAGATGGGTTTGGGTTTAGGGGAGCCTACCAGCAGAAAACTCCCTGCTGACCGACTAGAAAAGCCAAGGCAGCTGTGGGAGGACCCTGGGGTTTTGTCCTACTGTGGAAGTATTAGAGAGTAGAGTGTCCTGTTGCCTGACTGTTCACTCACCTCTTAAGTCCCCTCAGTATTCTAGTTTGGATGCTCAATCATCTGAATAACAGAGCACCACTTAGAAAGACAGAACCAACCCTAAGGCTATCTTAAGCCATACTAAAAGGATATTCTACTACCCATCTGAAATTCAACTAACCATCTCTTACAGATGCTGGCTAAAAGCTAATCTCTATTACCCCTCTCCCTCCATTAATTTCCTATCATCATGTGCCTCATGTCCATGCTGGCTTAACACAAATAACAAGGTTTTTAGTTTTCATTTCCTATTTTCCTCCTCCTCTGAAAAGCAGTTAGTATTCCCCTCCACACACACTTTGGAATTACTTTTGAAACTTCATTTGACTCCATTCTTGAATTATTTCATTAATGGGAATAAAGGCCATCATAAGAAGTGACTACTCTCTCTTGGGTATCAATTAATTTTTTTAAAAAAATTAAATATTTTTAATATTTGTATTTACCCACCATTGCAGCATTTGTGTGTCATATTCTTCTACTGTCATATTGGAAAGTGACAGTGAAAGAGATAGGCAAACTAATAATTTCTCTTGAACTTATATCCTGATTCAGTTGACATGTGACTGACAGATTTCTGAATTAATGTATGGAGCTTGCCCATACTGTGGAAAGAGCTGTGGTCAGTACTAGCATTCATTGTCTGAGTGACTGACACATCATGGTGCCAGCGAAGCCCTTTTCTTGTCATTGCTCGACCATTTCCAGGCTTCTTCATCTCAGTAGTAATGTTTAACTTTCTCCTTTGATGTGCTATTTTAGAAAAAAAAAGTACTAGTAAAAACATTGTTTTTATATTGTTCTAAACTAGGATAAGAGAATGTATTTATTGTTCAATGTAAAATGAAATGTCATTGTCAGATAATTTGTGAATAGCTTTTTTTAATACTGAAATCATTATCTTAAAAGTTTAATAAATTCATTAGGTTTTTATCAATTTACTCTGAACAATGGTTTCTAATATAATTGGATATTAATTACATAAAATGTTTACTTTTACAAATATATAAACAAAATGACAAATTCTTAGATTATGCCTTAGAATATAAAACGTTGAATTAGCCTGTCAATACTGGCTTACCAAATTTACTGTCCTTTTCAAACCTTAATATTCCTCTGTCATGTAGAATAAATCTTAAGATAAAATACAGACAGGAAATACCTCTACATTCCTCCTATGAAATAACTAATTATTGCAGAATATACTTTTGATTATAAACGGATGCTTATTTTTATATGTTATCTAAAATTTGTAAAGAGTTGTATTAGTCATTTACTACTTAAATTTCAGAAATATTTTTGTGATAAAAATTTTCATTGTCTATTTTTAAGGTTAAATACTTTTAAATGATTATATTTACAACCCTATAGTTTAAGGTAAAGATTATTCAGTCTATTTAATATAGAACTTTTACCATGTGCTTTAGTTAAGGCCTTGCAATAATAGCTAGTTAAATTTTATTGATATACACTATATATGATATGAATAGCTTTTAATGTTACAAGTGGAAATGATTTGTAAGTATAATTCAGTCATGAAGTCAACATGTTGACAAGTTGATGTGATTGCCTAAGACTAAAGGGACTGTGTCTGAAAGATCACAATCCTTTTGCATAAGACTTTAATATGTCACAAAGCTCCTGATTCTCCAAAGATTAAAAAATGATTATATTGTGCCTATTTTTCACATGTATTTTATTTTCCTATTTAGGATCTTATAGCCTATAAATAAAATATCCAATTCATGCACACTTTATTTTACTTTAGGAAAATTATTAATATTTTAAATGGAAGGAAGCTTATTCTTATTGAAATATCATTTTATACTATTTCGAACAATAATTGTGTGATTTTAAAAGGTAAGTGCATATAAGGAAGTAAACCATGGTTTTCAGTTCCTCTGCTATAAGAAAGGAAATAGTCTGAGGAAACTATGAAGGTTTACCTTATTCAGAGGCTGACTTAAGTGGGGGGTAAAGAATTCACAGTGACTGAGTCTTCAAAAGAAAACAATCTGCAAACAGAAAATTAAAAAAGCTGCATGTTTTCTGAGTTACATGTACACTTTAGTCTAACACAACGTAGGGTCACCCAGGCCCCTGACTGACAACATGGAGGAACATCATTGCCTGCTGTTTTCTCAGTTTCATTCCACGAGTAGTGCATAAAATCTGTCCTTCACTATAATCTTTCTATTTGTGGTATTGTTTGTGGAGGCCAACCATCTCTGATGTCTTATGGTATTAATCAAATTGTCTTGATTCCATAAGAGTGTGTGAATAAAGCAAATCTTAAGTATAAATCAAAGCACTAATTCCGTTGTATGTGTGGATGCTGTGATGATAACTAACTACATGTACGGCAATGCCATTCCCACTGTGCTACCTCCCCGAGCAGGTGACTGCTTCTGAGGAGACTGATTCATAGCCAGCAGGCTTTCTAAAGATAATGCATATTTTAATGCTGCCCTTTTATTTGTAAGATTTGACAGCTAGGTAGCAGCATTTGTAAATCTTTTAGACTTACTTGGTTTCTTAAGAAATAAAATAATGTATTCTTTCTGTTCCTCTACAATGCATAAGATTTTCCTTATCCATTACCAGTGTCTGACTTGTGAAGTCCTCGATGAAGCCATTGTACTTTAGTTGATTGTTGGGAGCTGATCTTCTGGATATGAGCTTCAGTGTTTCAGGTAATAAAGCAAGGGTAATTTTTTCCTCACTAGACAGATTTTTTTTTGAGACTAGTGAAATGATTTATTTGTTTGTAATGAGACTACTATGGGCTGGACACTGCAGTAATTAGGAAACAGAAGGGAGGAAAAGACAGGTTGAGGCCTTTGAATTGGATTTAAGAATGTCCACATCAGAACCTTCTGGAAGGTTCTTCCTTGACCACACAGGGGCAGAAATGAAAATCACATGATCACTATCGACAGAAAAGGGAAGGGACACGGGGTTCAGCCTCAGTACACAACCAAAACCAGTCAGGACACCAGCCACCTGCTGGCCAGTTCTGCTGAGGAAGGGGAATGCTTTTCCTGCCTTTCCCTTCCTGCTTTGTGAGGATCCTTCCTCTCTGAGGCCAAGCAGCCTCGGGCTGGCTCTAGGGCCCCAGAGCACTGAGCCAGGAGATGCTGAGAGAGGAAAGCACTCAGTAATGAGGCCTGTCAATAAAGTTGTTCCTAATCAGTCTGGCACAGTGAGGGGCTGTGAGGACGCCCTACAGGGGCCGCAGTGACACTGCAGCAATACTGGGCAGGTCTCTGGCAACAAACTTCAAGACTCAGCCCTCGCCATTGACAGAAGGCTGGAGGCTGGAGAGAAGGAGTAGGGCTATCCCTTCAAGAGAACTTAAAGCTTCAAGACTCAGCCCTCACCATAGACAGTTAGATAGACAGTTCCCTGTTCCTCAGGCCTCCCCCACTATCCACTTCCTATTGTCCAGAAGGATCATCCTGCCTGGTGAATCCTGGCTTGCTGTCCATATAGCTGACCTACACTGGGAGCTTACAAAGACAGGTAGCTAGCTGTTGGCTTCTGGGTTCCTTCCTTGCTCATCCTTCTAGAAGCTGAAGCTTCAAGGAGAGAAAAGAAGGCTGATCTCTGCATTGAGCATCTCTGCTACTGTGGACCATGGGACTTGGCCTTGGGTGCAGAGGGCAGTCGGTGCCTGTGGACCTTCAGCCTCTGAGGCAGAGGCTCTCATCAGTACCATGGATTGTACTTGCAACATCCCTTCCCTTGCACCCCCAAATGTTTGTTGCTAGACAGATTTTAAGAGTGTTTAGTTATGCTAGAAATCTATCTGATAGCACATTTATTTTTTCACCTTAATTTTCTCTAAGTAGGAGATTATGCTGGCTGTTGTTAACAGAGGGTGTAATACATGCTCCTCAGTGTGAAAAGCAGGTACCCCTTCTGCATGCCACTGTCAAAGGGAAAAGGCAAACAGCATTCTTTCGGCACTTAATTGCTCCTCAAAGGGTAATTCCTCAACTCCCAGAGATCAATAGTCCAAGTAAACCCCTTCAAGTTTTCTTTCTGCTCTGTAGCTTCCTTTCTTTATCTCTGCATCCACAAACAGAATAATCTCACTTAGACACAAGTCCAATAGTCTCCCAGAACTCTTCAAAAGACTTTATTGTTGTATTGTTTTATATTACTCTTAGGATAATACCTAATCCTCTATTATCACAGCCGCTATAGTCGAATGTCCTAGAGAGACAACTCTTTATTTATTTCAAGATTTTTAGGATTATTTTTTGGATATTTTGAGGCTTAAGAAATAAAATAATGTATTCTTTTAGATTTTTAAATTTTTAAATTAATAAATTAAGTTTAATTTCAAGACCTCAAAGGGTCAAACAACAGAAGATTATAAACTAGATTAAAAGTTTTCTATGAATGAACATTGGTGGTATAACATTATTTTAGGCCCCTGGAGAAAGTATCAGAAGAGTTTTAGATGTCCTAGTGAGTCTGCAGATGACAACATCATCTTTCAATTCCAGATAGTTCATGTTCATGTTATTGCAAACCATCTCATTTACTTAGGCCTATAAATACAATCACCACAAAAGTTTGCATTCCCAGCAGACTTTTATAACCTCTATTTCTCTCATTTTGTTACTCTCCTTGCATTCATTTCCTGTCTTTGATAACTCCGTATATACTGAGTTTTACATTTCTCTCATGTATTACAATGCCATATAAATTTCCTGGCTTCATAGCAGATGGCTCCTGGCAGATTATTTTGAAAGAGTGCTGGTCTGTTGGTAGACTAAATCATGCCACAGTTCCCCTTGTACTGATAATTTTTGACATGGAGATGTTCAATATTCACTTTTTACAATGAATGTAATAGGAGATAGAGTATTTTGACAATAAAATCATATATATGGAAAGAAGATAATATTGCTATTACCTAGTTGTGGCAATAATAAAATTTCTTCTTCCTTTTAATTCTTAAGTAAATAAAATAAAAAGTCTGTGTTGATCCTTCAGTAATACTTTATAGATGATATTGCATATATTTGCAGAAACATACTTCACATTTTGAATTATCTGTTTCTTCAACATCATGTTCAACATCCTCACAGTTGCCCTGAAAATATGAACTCTGATAATATAGAGTTACCATACCTAGAATTGCCATATTTATTTCATTTTCTGAATGCCACACTGTGAAACCCAATTGTTACATGTTATTTGTTTGAATAAAACATATGAAACTTTAAGCTTCAATTCATAACTATTTCCTATAAAATTTGTCAGAATTCTTTTTTTTAATTAACTTTTTTTTGAAAGTAAATTTTGTTAAATTATAAAAGTTTCCATTTCTGCCCCTCTTCCAAACACACTCCCACTCCCCCCACTCCCTCTCCTCCTCCCTCTTCGTCACTTAGGGCAGTCAGGGTTTCCTGCCCTGTGGGAAGTTCAAGTTCCTCCCCCCTCCCTCCAGGTCCAGGAAGGTGAGTATCCAAACAGACTGGATCCCCAAAATTCCGTATATGCAGAGGAAACAAGTTAACTTTTTTAAAAAAGGAAACAAACTATCTTTATTTCATTTTACATACCAATCCCAGTTCCCACTCCTTCCCCTCCTCCCATCCCCTCCATCTACTCCCTCAACTCACCCGCCTTCCACTCCTCAGAGAGGGTAAGGCACATTGCTTTGGGGAAGGTACAAGGCCCTCCCCACTATATCTAGGCTGAGCAAGGTATCCATCTTAACAGAATGGGTCCCAAAAAGCCAATATAAGCAATGGGGATAATATAACTCCTTTATTCATTTTCTAAAATTACTTTCACTCTATTATATAAGTAAACATTTAGTCATTTATTAATCATAAATATTGAGAGCTACAATAGAGCATGTCTAAAAGATATGCTGGCACAATATCATCACAAATATTAATGGAGTTAGCAACCATTATTTACTTGGATTTAAGGCCTACTCCATGAGATAGAACCTGATGCCTGATACTGCTAATGAGGCCAAAAGATCAAGGCCAAATAGGTCGTGCATCCTAGGAAAAAATATGCTGCTATAATTCCACTGAATAAACATAGCAATAAAATGACTCCTAACGTCATCTTGTTTTGCCCATAGATCCTGGTATTACTCTCGTCAGAGAAGGTTCTTCTTACATTTACTGGCAATTAAGAGAAGACACACACTAGAGAATGTGCAGAATGGGAAACTTTGGACACTCAGCTCTTACAGATTTATCTTTCTCACACTCATATCTTCAAAGCTCTGTGATATATACAGCAGAGAAAGCAGAAAGATTGTAAGAATCAGAGGTAGCAGATGACTCCAAGGAATCTATTTTCCAGACATGTTAGGGCTAGTTTCTATGTAAACTCACAGAAAATGTGACAGAAACTCAAAGCCTACACAACTACAAACCAGATAAAACCCATGAACTAAAAAAGGGAATGGGCTAAACATCCCACCTTTAAACAAAATTAATTTCAATTGGAAGCTGCCAGTAAACAGAAAATTCATTTTCAGCAGTGAAACAAAGCAATATGTATCAACCACACTCCAAACCATGCTTTCTTCTCAGGAGAGATTGGCCACCCCAAACAGACTCCATGTTTTGTATACGTTTTATTGTATTTTATTTTATTTTTGTGTAAGTGAGTGTGTTTGATTTGGGCTTTAACCCCTTTTTTTCCTGTGAGTAGAAAGTAAATAAGAGAACACAGTGTAAGTTAAATAATAAAATAAAAATTTATTTTATGGAAGTTTAAGATAGAAAATAAACAAATTTTTTTAAAACATCTGTATTTTTTTCTCAGAATAGAAAAGGAAAGATAAGAAGAGTGCTCAAAAGCTTAACTATGCATGGAATGCTGTGGAAAGTTTAAACTTTAAGTTGTATAATGATTTAAAGTAAAAGAATCCCAAAATAAAAATTCTAAATAATGATATAAAATGACAGTTTGGGTTACATTTGCATCTCTCTTTATAGTAATAAAGTTATGTCAAGAAAGTTATCTAATTTTGGTAACAACTGAAAAGAATCACATTTTTTGTTCATTCCAAGTGCTAATCATCCATCCTTTATATTTCATGACAATTCAGTGTTACCCCTCTCTATACCTATTTTAATCTATTCCATTCCTCAGCCATGTCCATATCATATATATCTATGACTACAAACCGATTTGATTTGCTAATTAGCAAATATCCATTATATGTGAAAATAGTTTTGATAAAGCCATTCAAAGGTTACAAACTTTTGTACAGTGTGAAAAATACTCAATAAAATATGTGTATAAACACACGAATGTCTAGATTTGGAAAAATGTCCATTGAGTTACTAATACTTATGGGTGCATTTCTTTCCTCCAAAATAATTATATGTTTCTAGAAAAGCATGACCTTGCTTCAGTTTCTGCTTTTCCAGTATCCCTAAATATAGTAGACATTTTAATAGTTAAGTTTGTTAAAACAATACCATAATCATTGAGTCAATGAACATAAATAGGAAATAGTTTGAGGTAGGGCAGACATAGTTATATAAAGAAGGCACAAGAAAACACAAATTAAGACTCTGAATATGAGTCATCTATTATTTATTAAAGTGGTCTGGATAATTCACAACTTTCTCTTGCCTCAACATGCATGTTGTATAATACCATGGCAAACTCCTAATGAATATATATTATAGTTTTTTTTGGTTGTCTGATTTAACTTTGTCTCCCAGCATATACTCAGTTAGTCCTATAATAAATATCACATACACGTATAACTTTGGCTTAAAATACTTTAAAAATTTATAATATTATAGAACTATAACATTATTAAATATTAAGGTTCAAATATGAAATAAGAAAACATACGAGAAATAATTTTCAAGTTTGTTAGGAGTAAATCAAATCATCAAGTCAAGTAACTCTATCATTTTACATATTTTTGGTTAACTTAAGATAGCAATAAAATAAATAGTAAGACATGGGCTAGAGTAATGTTTAAGTGGTTAAGCACATTTTCTATTCTTATCAAAGTCTTAAGTTCAATTTCCAGTGCCCATATTGAATTCCTCAAAATCAGTGGCATCTCTAGATCCAGATGATCTGACACCCTCTACTAAAATTTATAGTCATGTGCACATACCCACACATGGATCAAATGCACAGATACACACACAGAAATACACACACACACACACACACACACACCCCAACACAGATACACACACACAAAGATACATACCCACATATAAATACACATACATATCCACATACAGGTACACATACCCACAGAGATACACATACATAACAATGGACACATACATATATACAGAGACACACAAATACACATACCTACACATAGATACACTCATATATACATACCAACCTGCAGATAGAGACCCACACATACCCATAAAAAGGGACAAACACATATGCACACACAGATGCACACACATATGCATAAAATATAAAATAAATCTTCAATGAAGAAAGTAGTAAAATAGAATTTAAAACTATCTTTTTATTTTAAAAAATTAAATTTTACATAGTAGTCCCAGCTCATCCTTCTCATGTCCCCTTACGTTCCTCTGTCCCATCCCCATCCACTCCTCAGAGGAGATAAAGCCTCCCTTGCAGAATCAACAAAGTCTGGTATACAAAGATGAGGCAGGACCAATCCACTTCCCCAGGTATTAAGGTTGAGCAAAGTATCCCACCATAGGGAATAAGTTCCAAAAAGCTAGTTCATTCACCAAGAACAAATCCTGGTCCCACTGCCAGTGGCACCCATCAGATAGAGCCTCATAACTGTCACCCACATTCAGAGGTTTGGTCACATGCAGGATCCCAGCTTTCAGTCCAGAGTCCATGAACACACTTTAAGTAAAATCACCTGTCTCTGTGGTTTTTCCAATTATGATCTTGACCCTTATTGCTCAGATGATTCCTCCTCTCCCTCTTCAAATAAGCTCCAGGAGCTCAACTCAGTGCTTGTCTGCGGATCGCTGTGTCTGTTTCCATCAGTGATTGGATGAAGGCTCTATGGTGACAATTAGGGTAGTTACTAATCTGATTACAGGGAAAGGCCAGTTCTAGCACCCTCTTCACTATTGATAGGATCATTACCAGTCCCACACCTGACAGAGTGATGATCTCCATAATATATAAAGAACTCAAGAAGCATGAAAATATCAAAGATATCAAAATACCAAATAATCAAATTTTAAAAATGGGGTACAGATCTACACAGAGAATTCTCAACAGAAGGATCTCAAATGATCAAAAGACATTTAAGGACTTGCTCAACATCCTTAGTCATCAGGTAAGTGTAAATCAAAATGACTCTGAGATACAATCTTACAGCTGTCTGAATGGCTAAGATCAAAAACACTGATGACATTTTATTCTGGAGATGTTGTAGAGTAAGGGAGTATTCCTCCATTCCTGGTGGGGGTGAGGGCAAGCATGTACAGTCACTTTGGAAATCATTATGGCAGTTTCTCAGAAAACTGGGAATCAATCTACATTAAGACTCAGTAATACCACTCCTGGGCACAAACCCAAAGGATCTACAGTCATACCACAAAGACATTTGTTCAACTATGTTCATAGCAACAATGCTTGTAATTGTCAGAGCCTGGAAACAACCTTGATGTCCATCAACCGAAGAATGAATTAAAAAAATGTAGTAAATTCACACAATGGTGTACTACTCAGTAGTAAAAAACAATGACATCCTGAAATGTGCAGGCAAATGGATAAAATTAGAAGAAAAAAAAACATCCTAGTCAGGTAACCCAGACCCAGAAAGACAAACATGCTATGCACTCAATCATAAGTGGATATCAGACGTAAGCAAAGGATAACCAGACTATAATCTACAACCCCAGAGAAGCTAGGTAAAAGGGAGGACACTCAAAGGAACACATATGGAGGCTCCCAGGAAAGGTAAATAGTTAAAAATATCTTTTGTTTGAAAATATTAGACAATACAAATAAGATATGGATCTTTAAATAAAAGAAAGCAGTAATAGTTGAGAAATCTTTTTTTATTTTTGAAATTAGTGATATTAGGAGAAAGGTAAAATTATATAAAGTACATAATGCAAATTAAAAGATTACATACATTTAAATTCCTATATACTCAAGGTGCTACTTCTGAAAAATTGTACTAAATGTCAGCTTTAATTATAAAACTGAAGAAACTATTAATTATTAATCAATATAATTTTAGAGGCTTTTGAGGATGTGAGAATCTCTCAAACAGTACTCAAATCAATTTTTCCAACTGTTGATGTATCTTGCTGTATTAGTACTCAAGAAAATATATTTTACTGACATTTACATGTCCTTTGTAATGCCAACAAAGGGCTCTTAAAGAATAATGAATATTAATACTATATAGATATAATGCATCATCCTCAAAGTTTTATAACAAAAATATTTTTAAATATGTTGATACCATCTCAGTGAAATACGAACAGAAAAATATCTTATCAAAGGCATGTATTAGCTGTTTTGTGCTATGCAATGGGTTACCACAATCCAATGGCTTGTAACAACAGCGTTTTACTCAGACGTACCTGAGATCCAGTAAGTGGAAAGCACAGAGGTCTCATCTGGAGGCTTAAGGAGAGAGGATTCCTTTTCTTCTCATGTTGCTGGCAGAAAGTGTTTTCTTACTCTTGTGGGAATTAGATGCAGGTTGGTTATTTACTATTTCTTAAGAAGAGTCTCATGGAAACGCTGTTTCTAGTCTACACACTAGCATATGCGTTGGCAGGCTGATTGAAGAAGATGGGTCTTTGAAGGTACTACATAGAAGGAAAATAGTGAAAAGAGATTTTCTTTCTTTGTGACTGGTGTATCATTCTCTTTTTCTTTTTATCTATCTATCTATCTATCTATCTATTTATCTATCTATCTATCTATATTATTTTACATGCCAACCACAGTTTCCCCTCCCTTTTCTCTAACCCTTTCCTCCCCCCACAACCTACTTCTCTTCTGCCAACCCCTATCCAGTCCTCCATCTCAATTCAGAAAGGGGTAGGCCTACCATGGGAATAAACAAAGCATGACCAGTCAAGTTGAGACAGCACCAACGTCCTCCCGCTTCATCAAGACTAGGCAGCTTAATGAGCAGGCTCCCAAAACCCAGCGCAAGCAGTAGGGACAAGCCCTCATTCCTCTGGTACAGGCCGGGCTACACAACTGTCACACACACTCAGAGGACTTACGTCATTCCCATGCTGGCAATCTAGTTGTCAGTCCACAGTCCATGAGCTCTCATGAGCTCAGGCCATCTGTCTCTGAGAATTCTGCTGTCATGACCTTGATCCCACAGTCTTGTACAATCCCTCTTCCTATCTTCAGCAGGACTCCAGGAGCTTGGCCCTGTGTTTGGCTGTGAATCTCAGCATCTGTGTCAATCAGTTACTGAATGAGTGTTCTCCAAAGACTAATAGGGTAGTCAAAATTTGATTATAGCAGAAGGTCAATTCAGGAACCCTCTCCACTATTGCTAAGGGTCTTGGCTGGGGGTCATCCTTGTGGATTCCTAGGAATTTCCCTGGCACCAGGTTTCTCCCTAATGACAAATGCCCCCTCCCATCAAGATATCTCTTTCATTATTATCCCATTATGTCCCAACCCCAAATCACCGAAACTCATGTTCCCATATCTCCAGTTCCTCCAGCTCATCCCCACACCCAGTTTACCAAGGAGATCTCTTTTATTTCCTCTTTTCAGTGAAATCCCTGTATCACTTTGGGCCCTTCTTTATACATAGATTTTCTGGGAAGCCATAATAGTCAGAACATGCAAACAATGAAGATGCCCCTCAATCCAAGAATGGATAAAGAAATTGTGATTCATTTAGGCAATAGAGTATTACTCAGCAGCAAAAAAAGTGAAATAAAGTAAATGAATAAATAAAATGACATCATGATTTTCAGGCAAATGGATGGAAGTAGAAAAAAATCATCCTGAGTGCAATAACTCAGTCCCGGAAAGACAAACACAGAATGTTCTCCTTTATACATTTATTTTATTTTTTAATAGCTGCAAGAAAAAGATAATCATTCTCTTTCTGATTTTGGAAATCAGTGTTTGAATTTCTTTGACCTGTGAAATCAGCAGTCTCCCTTAATTTCCATTTTACTTTTATTTCCTTAAAAATAGGTGTGTTGGGGGGTGATGCATACATTTGTGTCTGTATGTGGTATCTGTGTCTCCGTTACTGTGATATGTGGGTCTGTGTATGACATGTGTGATGTTATGTGTGTGTGTGTGTGTGTGTGTGTATACACGTGTATTATTTTTGTCTAGGCAAAGAAATTCATGTGCCATGTCATATGTGGAAGTGAAAGGAAAATTTTCAGAGTTACTTCTCTCTTTACACTGTGGATTCTGGAGATTTGTGGAGGTATGAATAAGAGTCAAATCCCCACCCCATAGGCTCATATATTTAAATGCTTGCTCATCAGGGAGTGCTACTTTGTGAGGGGGAGTAGGAAGTTTGACTTTGTTGGAAGAGGTGTGGCCATGCTGGAGGAAGTGTGTCACTGGGAGTGGGCTTCAGGGTTTCAAAAGCTCAAGTCAGGCCCAGTGTCTCCCTTATTTTCTGTTGCCTGAGATTCTACATGTAAAATTCTAAGTTTTCACACTAGCACTAGGTCTGCCTGAATAGTCACACACTTTCCACAATGATGAAAATGGATTAATTCTTGGAAATTATAAACAAGCTCCAATGAAATGGTTTTTTTTTTTGTTGTTTTTTGTTTGTTTGTTTGTTTTTGTAGGATTTGCTATGGTTATGTTGTCTCTTCATAGAAATAGAACACTGGACTGAGACAGGATTACGTTCAGGTCAGCAGGCTTGCCCAATATGTGCATTTCCTCTCTAGTCTAGCCCCTTGCCTTTTTTTACAGATCTCCGATTTCTAATTTCCAAATGGGAGTCTCTGCATTTTCTCCCAAGGTTGCTGGATCTTCTTAATTGGACTGAGGAACACTGTTCTTAACCATGAGAAATGCAACTTTACCTGTGCTATCTGAAGTTCTGCTCTGAGCCCAAGGAGTCTTTACATAGCTTCTGAATGGCTCATGAGTTAAACTGAAGATAAGATTTCAGAACAGAGTGAGGCAAATTAGCAACCTTTTTGTTTGTGACAAAAGACAGACATGCTTGAGAGGGAAGGTAAGAAGAAAGCACGTAAGTGATTTAGGAGTTTTAGATTCATGGCATTTATATAACTTCACATTTCGCTTCTCTGTTTGTCATAACAGTGAAATTGCAAGCTTATTTCTGATTATATGTGGTAGGGAAAGAATATGAATAAGACAAAAACATGGGTCAGTTATCTGTATTATTGTGCTAAAATCCATCAGTCTGTCCAAAAATCAGTTTAGATGGGAGTGATATATTTTTCCCCCTTTGATCTCTTAACCCTTTCCTGTCTATCCTTTATCAGTATGATTGAATTATTTGCTTCTCCAGGAATCATTCAAACACTCGTGTAATTTCTTAGTTTGCATGCCATTAAAACTTGTATCACAAGGATGAATGCTACAACAGCGACAAGTTCTGCTTTGAGGTATAGCAACCTGAACCATAGAATTATCAGATTCTCTGACCTTGAGGAACTTCTTCCTTACTGCCCACTTCAATGAGAGATCTCCAATTCAGAAGTTTCCTTTGTAAAACAAAGCAGTATGTCTTAGTAAGGGTTTCTATTTCTTCAATAAAAGCACCATGAGCTAAAGCGAGGAGAAGAGGAAATGATTTATTTGGCTTATACTTTTACATTGTATTTCGTCGCGGAAGGAAATCAGGAAAAGAAATCAAAGTGTACAGGAAGCTAGATGATGCAGAGGCCATGCAGTAGTACTGCTAACTGACTTGCTCCCCTTGGTTTATCAACCTGTGTTGTCAATCTACAATGGGTTGGTTCCTCATCAATCACAAATTAAGAAAAAGCCATACACCTTTATTTTATGGAGACATTTTCTCTACTGAGATTTTCTCCTTTCAGAAACTTTAGTTTGGGTCAAGTTGACATAAAACTATTATCCTTAAATTTCACTTTACTCAGGTTCTCAAGGCCTTTACAGAAAGAAGCCAGATTCATGGCCTAAATATCACAGGAATGGCCTTAGTCAAAGTTCTGACAAATTATTTGTTACCCTGAGAAACATTACATACCTATATACATTTCTATCAACTTTCCTGTTTTCTATGATCCTAGAAGATGATTCCAAGAAGATGTGCTTCCAGTATTCAGCATATTTTCCAGTAACATATACCAACACACTTGCATATTTTTTTCCACAAAAATGTTCCAAAACCCTAAATCCCACAATCTCTTTATTAATTTCTGCTTTAGTTTGATTTTTCTTATTATGACAAAAATCTATGAGCAAAGTGATTTTAGGAGAAAAAAGTTTTTATTAATTTTTATTAATTTTATTAATTTTACAATAATAGATTACAGCCTCTCTTTACAGGAAAGTCAAGGCAGGGATTTTAAGTAGTTGTCATCATGTGACATCATATCCATAGGCAAAAAAAAGAAAAGAATTCAAGAATGCTCAATCATGATTAGTTCTCTCTTTATACTTAGATAGAACAGGATCTTCTTTCTAGGAAATGATGTCACTTCCAGTGAGCTGACTCTTCCCAAATTGATGAATAAATCCAACATAATCCTCACAAACATTCTCACAAGTCAACCTATCTAGACAATCCTTCATTGAGTCTCTATTTTTAGCTTAGTCTCTATTTTGTCAAGTTGATAATTCAAAGGAACCATCACACCAGTGTTAAAGATAAAAATGACAGCAAAAAAAAAAATGACAGAAGAGGTTCTCCTTATGAAAAGGAAGAGAATTATTTCTTTTCTCCTTTGTATTTAGCATTTAATATAAATACATGTGAGCATACTCACCGTGTGCTATCACATGCATGAAAACATAAGTTGTATGTTACATTTTTAGACTGCATTCTGACCCAGGAAGATCTATTATCACCTCCTTGGTGGCCATCCTTTGAAATGTAAACATCAAAGGAGACAGACTAGCCTCAGTTTGTCTGTGTAGGGGAATGATGTTTTACGGAGAAGCCTTGCTCTAGTTACAAAGGTTTCCATCATAAGGATAAGTCTCAGAGACACTCTGTTTGTCTCTTGACTCTGTAAGGACTGTATGTGAGATGCAGTTCTTTGGTCCTCTATTTTTACCACTTTCATTTAAGGGCAGACTGGGATATTTCTGCTTGGTACACACAAGAATGAAATTTCTTTTTCCTTACATGCACATCGTATTTTGATAGGAAGCCTATTTGATAATAAAAGTGTTTTCCTTTTCTCATATCTTCGTACAGAAAAAAATTTAGTTGGGGAAATTTTTGTTATTAATTTCATCTTCTCACAATATCGCCTTAAAGAAAATGTTATGAATTTGTGAAATGAAAGGAAGACATGATCCAATGTTTTTATAAATTATAATTTAATAACACAATATTCAGTACAATGTGTGATTGCATACTGTCTGCCTGGTAGGCAGTCATGATATGAATTTGAGGCAAGGCCGGCATTCCTGCTGTTCTGTGCTCAATTCACAAAGGTGGCTGCAATGAAGGGGTGTCAGAAAAAAAGGCAGAAAATGGTCCAAGCACTAAATGAAGACCTGCAGAGTGAGAATACAGGATCATTATACCATAACATTATAATTATAAAACTGAACTGATTCCCAGACAAAATGGGCAAATATAGAACTCAAGAGAAAACCAGCACATTTATTTCTTTACTGAAGTCAGTACCTGATGAACAAACTTAGCATAGTTTTGCAAGAAAATTAAATTTGAGAGTGGGTGCTAAGATTATGTAGGGGGGAATAATTTATTCCTTTATTAGAATCATGGACTCAAATCATCCTCTCATAAGGTGCATGAATGTTGTTTCTACCAAAAATTAAATATGAATAACATTATAATTATAAAACTAACTCCCCTAACAGAGTTACATTAAATACCTTTTTCTACTAATATTGTTCATGGACAAAGATTTGGGAGACAAGAAGGCTGTTTCAGTGCAGGTCTCATTATAATCTTAACAGTTATTAGAGAAATATGAAACTAATAACAGGGAAGTTAAATAAGTCCTGGAGTTTGACAGCAGTGGAAGAAAATCAGCAATTTCATGATGTCAGGTGAGCTTCTGTATATGTGTTGCTTTTATCGGCTAATGAATAAAACTGATTTGACCTGTAGCAGGGCAGAACATAGTCAGGCTGGAATGAATATATATATATATATATATATATATATATATATATATATATATATATATATATATAGAGAGAGAGAGAGAGAGAGAGAGGGTGGGGGGGGGGAGAAGGTGGAGTCAGGTAGACACCATGTAGCTCCAAAGGAGAATGGTTGAGGAAACAAGATACATAAAAAATAGGGTACTATCACAGCCTCATGGCAATACATAGATTAATAGAAATGGATTAATATAAGACATTAGAGCTAGCTAGGAATATGCTTGAGCTATTGGTCAAACAGTGTTGTAATTAATATAGTTTTGTGTAATTGTTTGGGTCTGTCTGGCAGCCAGGAACAAATGAGCAGTCATGGGCTACAGTTCTACTTCCACATGTTCTTTACAATGAGTGAGTCTTGACAGAGAGCCAGAAATGTCCATATTTCTATTCTAAGTTCTGTTCTTGTTGTAGACCAAAGAAGATAGAAATGTTTAAGTACACTGGTTACTATTCTGGTCTCTAGTCAGCTTTCTTTTATTTTTACATTGCAACCCTATTAGCACCAGCAAAACCATACAGAAGATGTGTGTGGTTAGATATTGCATTGGTCCTTGAAGACATACCTGAAATCTCAGTCCAAGCAGAGGAATGAAAAAGACACCTAAACAGTTCATTGGTAAGTCAATTATGATGTCCAACTTACCTTTCTATGCCTCATGTGAGTGCTTTCACTAATCTACAAAAAGTTACTCTTGGTGGCAAATCTTTCTTGGTATCTAGTCCTGTCATTCAGGACCTCTGATGCTCCTTCTGTCTTAATCTCTTACCTATCACAAGCTTCTTTATAAAATAAATTATTCTGTTGTCCACGAAATTCATTCTTAATGTCTATGAATTAATGACCCTGGAAGTGACTGACCTTAATACTTTGAAGACTATTGATTGTCTGGGACCCCAGGTGCCTAAGTCATGATCCCTTTAGGTGAGAAATACTCCTTTATATCAAGGACACTAAACTTTTGGTCTGTTTGAACAATACATGTTTCCTACATCTCTGCTTTTCAATATAGCATAAGACTACCACTTGTAAACTAACAAGGAACATTCAATAGCTCCTGGAATTCTAGTGCTCTGATCTTAGCCTTTCAGTCTCTGGAATTATGAGGAATAAATGCTCCTTGGTCAAGGCATTTGGTTTAAAGAAATTTGTTATCACATCTCTGAAGTATGTGCCAATTGAAAGAGGTAAATTTAAACACACACACATGCACTATATTTCGCTAGACTGTCAATAATTATAATTGTAAATAGAGAGATTAGACCTCTGTTTACAAAATGGGAATCATGGCTAAATCTCACCATAGCAGTCTCCCAGACTGTTTTCTATCTGGAGCCTGGATCAGGGATGAATGTGTGTTTGTTAACAGACGAAAGAATTTAAAAATGAATGAATCACACAGTTTAGCAGACCTTTGTACAAATCTTTGGCCAGAGCTGTTTTTTACAAGTGTACATAAGCAAGAATTTGTGTGCTAAAATTTGTCTTCAGTAAAAATATTATCAAAATATTAAGGAACTCTCGCTAGATAAGTAAAGATCATAACTAAATTCTCATTTGGCTTGTATTAAAATTTTCCATATCTCTGTAAAATCCCTCATGAGAATAAAATGTATTTTATACTGACATTTCTAAACAAAATAGTTAAGATCTCAGCCTTAAATAGGGATAAGACTCCAAGAAAAGGATACTGAAAGTAAAATAATAATTTGAATGTAAAAGAGAAGAAATAAAGAGTATAAAAGTAGCAATCATTTCAGACGACGGCATAGAAATGCGTTAATGTAGGTCATATATTTTATGTATAAAATATACAGGAAAGATGAATCTCTTCAATATGATGATATTTGAGAAGAGGCAGGGACCACTGATACCAATCTGTAGGAGGAGCTGCTGCTTGTTGGTTCCCAGACACCTTGCTACCTTAGACCCAAAATAATCATACAGAAACTGTATTAATTAAATCACCGCTTGGCCCCTTAACTCTAGCTTCTTATTGGCTAACTCTTACATATTAATTTAATCCATTTCTATTAATCTGTGTATCGCTATGTGTCTGTGACTTACTGGCTAAAGTTCCCAGCGTCTATATCTAGCCGCTCCATGGCTTGTCTCTGACCCTGCCTTCCTCCTCCCATGCTATAGGACAAGCCAGTTCTTTATACATTAACCAGTAAAAGCAACACACAGACAGAAGTTCCTCTCAAACCAGCATGATGTAATTGAAGATGAAATTTAATTTTTATCAGATAATAAGTAGTTGATGAATAAGCTACATGATCGTCTTATGGGATCAGTCATAAATCTTTTGCCTGTAATGCTTATGAGCCTGAGATCAGCCTTCAGGAAAAGAAAAAAAATAAACAAAAACACATAGACAAAATAAATGAGCAAACTGATATAAAATGATAGGTATTATTAAAAATAAACATTCAAAGCAAACTTTAATTGAGGTACCTGAGTATAATAGATTAACATGCCTCCACATATTATACTAATACCTTAGGGATATGACTTTCTGCCTTACTTTGCTGATGTCAGTATACCTATGTGATTTGAGTCTCACAGATTTCTGGACTTCATAACAAAATTCTGTTGTGAAGATATAAACTGACTAGCCATGGAGGGCACATAAAGAATCAGATTAGGCTAATTAGTGCAAACCATAAACAAAGGCCTTCAAAGGATTGTATGTGGGTTTAGTAATCATAATAAGGTTTGGGTTAATATTTCACATGATATAGAGAAGCCTATGTAAGATATATTGTACTAAATATAAGTGGACTACTAAAATTACTTTAAATATACTGCAGTTAATTAGATGTGTAAGTGGATATTTAAGAAAAAGAAAGGTTGTAAAAGTAGAGATAGAACCTTCATCCAAAATTAAGATATCATATACAAACTGAAGCACACAAATTTTGATATGCAAGGGAAGATGGTTCAACTATTTGAACAGCAGTAACTTTAGGCTCAGGAAGATCAATGAATGGTGATCAAAATCAATAATGAGAAATCAACCAAAACAGAAAATGTTAAATCAATACAACATAAAAATAAAAGACAAGGTATTGCAAGTGAAATAGTGCCTCACTTACAAGTCAATCACCATTCAATGCTCTCTGATGTGCTATCAACAAAGAAAATGGTAACAGATACTAGCAATAGTAGAGTGAACAAGTGTATCTCTCTTTAAGAGTTAAACTGAAATCATCACGTTTTAGTTAAGTAAAAATAAATGGAGCAATCCAAAAAATATGCATACTAATTAAAACTAAAATATTGATAAATCGTAGAGATAGAAACAAAGACAGAATAATGATACGTTCACAGTTGACAAGGAGAGTTTCAATGCTTCATATAAATATAGTAATAAACAGCAAGATAATTTAGTATTTTCAAACACTTGGGGATTATTTTTGATAACAGACTTCATCTATACCAAGGAATGAGTTAGCAAAACATTTGTAATGCCATTTTATTGTCACTGGTAACAATACATAGAGTGAGAAACCAGTAGCAAATATTAATACTCCAAAATTCAAAGATAAACTTAAAAATAAATAAGATGTCATGGAAGAAATCAGAGTGCTTATTTTGCATCACTGAATGGTAAAGAAAAGTCAGTAAATATGTTGGGGAATACTATCAACTGACAATTAAATTAATCATTTTATCTCTACATGAAAAACAGAATAATAGTTATTATAGTTATTTTTATTATTATCATTATTATTATGGATTTAAGTTCCAATCATAAAATGTTTGGATAACAATCAATTATATTCAAGTTGAAAGAAGAACAATATAGAGAGAAAGAATAGGGATTGATATGATAAAACATTAACAAAAATGGATTATACCTCAATATTAATATTCAAAGCTTCCTCATATTATTCATTAAATGGACCAAAAAGTGAAATTCAATATTGGTAGATGCAATCCAGAAAATAACAAACAGTGAAGACAGCCAAATATCAAGAATGCAGATTATCATAGAGCTATATTTATTAAAAACAAAAAGAATCTTGAAAGTTTAAATAATTGCCTTATACCACTATATAGCATAGTATCTAAATCATAGTTAAGCATATATATATATACATATATATATATATCATTGTAATTTATCAATTTTTAAAAATTAATGTTTTCTTGATAAAATGTTGAACGAGGAAATAAATGCACTTGAATGATGTTTAATATAATAGAAAATGTCATGTAAACTAAACATGGATAAACAAAACCAAAACACAAGAAGCATAAACATACATTTAAAATATCTTTTATAGACTAGCCAGGTCTACAATAGCTAGTTCCAGAACAGGCTTCAAAGATACAGCAAAACTGTCTAAAAAAACAAAACAAGACAGCTACCATCAAACTGAATGGAGAGAAACTCAAAGCCATTCCACTAAAATCAGGAACACGACAAGGATGTCCACTCTCTCCATACCTCTTCAATATGGTGCTTGAAGTTCTAGCAATAAGACAACATAAAGGGATCAAGGGGATTAGAATTGGAAAGGATGAAGTTAAACTTTCATTATTTGCAGATAATATGCTAGTGTACATAAGCGACCCCAAAAACTCTACCAAAGAACTCCTACAGCTGATAAACACCTTTAGTAATGTGGCAGGATACAAGATCAACTCCAAAAAATTGGTTGCCCTCCTATACACAAAGGATAAAGAAGCAGAGAGGGAAATCAGAGAAAGACCACCATTCACGATATCCACAAATAGCATAAAATATCTTGGGGTAACTCTAACAAAGGAAGTGAAAGACCTATTTGACAAGAACTTTAAGTCTTTGAAGAAAGAAATTGAGGAGGATACCAGAAAATGGAAAGATCTCCCTTGCTCTAGGATTGGGAGGATCAGCATAGTAAAAATGGCAATTCTACCAAAAGCAATCTATAGATTCAATGCAATCCCCATCAAAATCCCATCAAACTTCTTCACAGACCTTGAGAGAATAATAATTAATTTTATATGGCAAAACAAAAAACCCAGGATAGCCAAAACAATCTTATACAATAAAGGAACTTCTGAAGGCATTACCATCCCTGACTTCAAACTCTATTACAGAGAAACAGTATTGAAAACAGTATTGAGAACAGAGAAGTCGACCTATGGAATCAAATAGAAGACCCGGATATTAACACACAAACCTATGAACACCTGATTTTCAACAAGGGAGCTAAAGTTATACTATGGAAGAAATAAAGCATTTTTAACAAATGGTGCTGGCATACCTGGATGTCAACCTGTAGAAGAATGAAAGTAGATCCATATCTATCAACATGCATGAAAATTAAGTCCCAATGGATTAAAGACATCAACATTAATCTGACCACTTTGAACCTGATAGAAGAGAAAGTGGGAAGTAGTCTACAAGACATAGGCACAGGAGACCACTTCCTAAGCAGAATCCCAGTAGCACAGACAATAAGAGAAACAATGAATAAATGGGACCTCCTGAAATTGAGAAGCTTCTGTAAAGCAAAGGACACTGTCGGTAAGACAAAAAGGCTATCTTCTGACTGGGAGAAGATCTTCACCAACCCCTCATCAGACAAAGGTCTGATCTCCAAAATATACAAAGAACTCAAGAAACTAGACACTAAAACTCTAATTAACCCAGATAAAAACGGAGTACTGAACTGAACAGAGAATTCTCAACAGATGAACTTCGAATGGCCAAAAGATACTTAAGGTCATGCTTAACAAAACAAAATTTTAAGAAAGCCTACAAACGCATGGAAATTGAACAGTGCTCAATTAAATCAGCTCTGGATCAAAGAAGAAATAAAGAAAGAAATTAACGACGTCCTAGAATTCAAAGAAAATAAAGGCACAATGTTCCCAAACCTAAGTGACACTGTGAAAGCAGTGGTAAGAGAAAGTTCATAGCATTAAGTACCTATGTAAAGAAAGTAGAAATATCTCACACTAACAACTTTATGTACACCTGAAAGCTCTAGAACAAAAAGGAGGCGATTCACCCAGGAGGAGTAGAAGAAGGAATCAAACTGAGGACGGATATCAATAAAATAGAAACAAAGAAAACAATTAAAATAATCAATGAAACAAGTAACTACTTTTTGAGAAAATCAACAAGATAGACATACCCTTCTATAAACTAATCAAAAGGCAGAGAGAGAACATCCAAATTAACAAAACCAGAAATGAAAGAGAGCCGTAACAATAGACACTGAGAAAATCCAGAGAATCATTAGGTCATACTATGAAAACCTATACTCCCCAAAATTGGAAAGTGTAAAAGAAATGAGCAAGTTTCTGGATAGGTACTGCATAACAACATTAAATCAAGACCAGGAAAAGAATTTAAATATAGCTATAACCTGCAAGGAAGTAAAAGCTGTCATCAAAAATCTTCCAGGGATCAATGGTTTAGGCACAGAATTCGACCAAAACTTCAAAGTAGATCTAATATCTATCTATACTCCTCAAATTGTTCCACATAATAGAAAACAGAAGGAACATTGCAAACCTCTTTTTATGAGTCTACAGTTGCCCTGATACCAAAAGCACAAAAAGACTCAACCAAGAAAGAAAGTTACAGACCAATCTTTCATGAACATTTGGTGTGGGAAGTACTTCTCTATATATGATGCTTTTATTGGTTAATAAAAAAGCTGTTTTTGGCCAATGGTTTAACAGAATATAGCCAGGCCATGAGAGAGAGAGAGAGAGAGAGAGAGAGAGAGAGAGAGAGAGAGAGAGAGAGAGAGAGAGAGAGAAGGCAGGATCAAGGAGAAGCGATGGAGAAGCCAGAGGGGAAAGGGGGAAAGATGCCATCTGCCAGCTGGAACCTTGCCTGAGGTCATGAGCCTCATAGTAAAATACAAAATAACAGAAATAGGTTAACCAAAGACATAAGAGAAAGCTAGCAATATGCTTAAGTGATTGACCAAGCAGTAATTCAAATAATATAGTTACTGAGGATTATTTCGAGTCTAGGCACCTGGGAACAAACAAGCGCTCCCTACAACAAACATTGGTGCAAAAATACACAATAAAATGCTGTCAAACTAAATCCAAGAACACATCAAAAAAAATTTCCACCATGATCAGGTGGGCTTCATCCAAGTGACACAGGAACGGTTCAGTACATGAAAATCTATCAATGTAATCCACGCTATAAATAAACTTAAAGAAAAAAACCATATGACCGTCTCATTCAATGTTTAAAAGCATTTGATAAAATCCAACACCCCTTCATAATAAAGGTCTTGAAGAAATAAGGGTTACAAAAAACATATCTTAATATAACAAAAACAATAAACAGCAAGCTGACAGCCAATATCAAATTAAATGGAGAGACACTCCAGACGATTCTACTAAAATCAGAAAAAGACAAGGCAGTATGCTCTCTGCATAAATAGTCACCATAGTTCTTGAAGTTCTAGCTAGAGTAATAAGACAACAAAAGGAGATCAAGGTGATACCAAATGGAAAGGAAGAAGTCACACTTTCTCTATTTGCAGGTGATAGTATACATATGTGATCTTGGCAATTCTATCAAGGAACACTTACAGCTGATAAAAACCTTTAGTAACGTGGCAGGATACAAGATCAACTCAAGAAATTCAGTAGCGCTCCTATAATCAAATGATAAGGAAGTTGAAAAAGAAACTAGAAAAATATCATCATTCACAATAGCCACAAATAAGATAAAATATTTTGGGTAACACTAATCAAAGAAATGAATGTCCTGTTCAACAAGAACTTTAAGTCTCTGAAAAAAAGAAATTTAAGAAGATACCAGAAAATGGAAAGATCTCTCATGTTCTTGAATAGGTAGGAATAGCATAATAAAAATTGCAGTCTTACCAATAGCAGATACCTTGGAAACTTGCCAGTAAGCCACAGACACGTGGTTAAACACATATTACTAGAAATGGGTTAATTTAAGATAGAAGAGCTTGTCAATAAGAAGCTAAAGCTAGCCGGGCGGTGGTGGCACATGCCTTCAATACCAGCACATGGGAGGTAGAGGAAGGTGGATCTCTGTGAGTTTGAGGCCAGCCTGGTCTATAAGATCTAGTTCCAGGACAGGCTTCAAAGCTAGAGAGAAACCCTGTCTCAAAAAACAAACAAAAAACAATTAGAGCTAATAAGCCAAGCAGTGATTTAATTAATAGTTTCTGTGTGGTTATTTTGAGTCTGGGCAGCCGGGAACAAACTATCAGCCTCTGATAAAAAAGTTCTTAGATCATTCCATCTTATATAGGGTATCTTCATTAAATCATTCCCCTCGGTGCTTGCTTAGGGAACAAGGCAGAAGAAGAAACAGATTCTAGAAGCCATGGAGGGAAGATAATACTAAAGAAATAGTTTGTTTCAGCTGCAACAGTATTGACACACACCTGATTTTACAGAGACTATGAAATCATGCATAGGACCTGCACCCATCCAGACTTGATAGTCCCAGCGCTGAGATGGGGAAGTATATAAGAGCTTCCATTCAGAATCAGGAAGTTTATCTTCATTTAAAGTATCTTGATAATACAGTTATTGAAAGAATTTTTTATGTCTTCCTGAAAATAGAAACACTGAGAAATGATCTCCAACCTATTTAAAACCAATAAATATGCTAGCAAAAAAATAGCTTTAGATTTTGAATGAAGCCCAGTGGCCCAGTACAAGCTTATTTGCTTAAAGCATGCACAGTTTTTGGGTTTGACTACACTAGAGAAGAAGGAGAAGGGGGAGAAGGAGATGGAGAGAAAGAGAGACAGAGGGAGAGAGGAGGGAGGAGGAAGAGATGGAGGATGGAAGGAAAGAAGAGAAGAAAGATGAGGATGAATGAACAATAATCAAAATCAAAGTAAGAAAGAAAACCACATGCTAGTTCTGGACTTGGACCTTTCTGATTGGTTCTTTCTTTTTCATTTTTATTCATTTATTGAGACAAAGTTTCTCTGTAGCTTTGGTGTCTGTCCTGGAACTAAGACCAGGCTGGCCTCGAACTCACAGAGATCCACCTGCCTCTGCCTCCTTAGTGATGGGATTAAAGGTATGCACCACTACCGCCTGGCTTAATTTGGTTATTTCTTAATACATATTAAAGATTACTGAGATTCTTGAAAGATCAAAGAAAAATAGCAAAACACAACAAAAGAAATTGTTGGCTAGTTTTATTCCCAATACAATAAAACTGTGATTAAATCAAAGAACAAGGAAGAAACATTTAGCAAGAGGTGGCGAGTATTTTCTACATAAAAGTTGTAGATTTTTTTACATTCCCTTATAGAAGTGGCTGTCAGCAAAGCAGAGTTACAGATGGTGAGAAACTTGTTTTTTTTTTCTTTCAGTCTTTTAATTTTATGCATTGCGTTTTGAATATATTTACTCCCTTACTCCAACTTCTCTCAAAATCACCAGGAATTACATCATTAAACAAAACTGACTCAGCAGCTATAAAATATGATTCATTCCCTGCTAGTGATGGCATTTTGTGTCTTTTTTTCTGTCACTGTGCTGGGATATTTTATGGTTTGAGCTTACACAGGTCCTGTGCATGTTGTCACAGTTGCTAAAAGTTCACGTGTGTAACTTCTGTGTTGTTTTTGAAAAACATTACTTTCCTTTTTCATATATCACTGTAGGTTCTGATAATCTTTTTGCTTATTCTTAAATAAAGATTCACGAGATATTGTAGTAGAGGTAGGATATTCAGTTCCTGCTTATGGCTCCAAAGTCTTTTATTTTCCTCAAACCAAACAATTGAGCATGTCTGAGTTTATTAGTACTCCATATATTTCCAGAAGGTTCTATGTTGAGGATTGATATGTATCTATATGTAATATATCTGTATCAACTGTGTGTGTGTGTCTGTTTCTCTTTATATATCTATAACACCGGTATTTAAAACATTTATATCTATATTGTCTATATCTATGTACCTATATACTTAGAAATCTTTATATATATATATATATATATATATGTGTGTGTGTGTGTGTGTGTGTGTGTGTGTGTGTGTGTGTATAATATGCATCATGAATCTTTTATCTAAATATAAATTGACGTATGGTATAAAAAATCATCAAAAGTCATTTTTCTACTATGTCATATTAGCAGAGAAGTAGTGTGGGATTTTTCTTCTAAGGATCATGACCTATCTAGTTATAGGTTCTTGGATTCCTTAACAATACCAGAATTGGCATGCATCTAATGAATGGGCCTTAGATACAAACAGAGAGCAGATGGTTACTCCAATAAAACTCATGCTATCATGTTGATGAATATATCATGTCAGAACAGTTGGAAATCTTTTAAGAACTAAAGGAAAAGGGATCAAAGATCATAAATATTACATGAACGGTCCTGGATTCACCTTCTAAAGTTCTCAATAATAATTTAAACCTAAAATATTTGTTTTAAAGCTTGTTTACTCAGACTTCTATTGAAATTTGCTAAAATGATAGTTTAATTTTGTGTTTAAAAACATGGAACATAAAAAAATGGAACTTAAAGTTTATTGTCAACCAACTATCAAGAATAGTTGCATATTTATCACAGCCATAATATCTGTATTATGTAAATGTCTAGAATATTATTCTTTGCATGACAGAATAAACATTGAAGAGAAAATTGATTTTTCTTCATTCTGTCTTTTCTTCTTTCTAATTCCTAAAAATTATCCTCACGAAATGGAGTACTTTTATTCTTTTATAGAATTAACATCTTAAATTTTCACATGGAGAGCAAATTATGGTTAGGTCATTCTGAGACCATTCCTTTTTATTCTAACTCATGATTGCCTATAACAGTGTTTATTTATTTATTTTTTAGTGTTGAAATTTATACTACATATTCCAGTATAATACATTAAAGAAGTATTAAAAGACAAAACTGTGCCTGATATTTTGTATCATACTTTAATATTATGTTGCTTTATGGTGCTTTTATTTATTTATTTATTATGAACATTACAGAAAACTAAGTTATGCTATAAAGAATATTCTTTTGTGAATTATTCTTTATCATTTTTAGGACAGTTTCATAGCCACTATCACTTGGGGGAAAAAAGAGGTTATGAATTTGAATGAACTTGAAGGTGAGCAGTGAAGGGTAAATGAGAAGGTTTTTCGAAGAGAAAAAAGAAATGTTATGATTGCTATAATTAAAAATTTTTAAAATGACTAAAATGTTAAAAAATGACAAATAAATCTTAACTTGAAAATTATAATAAAAGCCCACTATATCGGCATTTAATTATCTGTTCACATGTATTGTTTGTCTATATAGACTGTAACACTAGTAAATTCACAATATTTTAATTAATTTTAGTACGTTAATATACATAGAAATAGGAATATACATATTATCATCTACTTTATGATTTATAATGGGCATACCTATTTCAAATTGAATAGTATAGAGTATAAATTGTAAGTAGGGAATTTAAGAAACACTAGACATGTACAAATAAACATTATGTACACACTATCATACACTATTTGTTCCACTGACTTTATGCATGGTATATGTATTATATACATATATATAATATTATGACATAATTATGCATATATACACACACATATATACATTACCTCTAGCAAATTTAGAATACCAAGAAAATGTGGAGTTTTAACTTAAGGAGATTTATTTAATTTTCCTTTTTCTTACAGAATTTTCAGCTTTTCTTTGGTGAGGAGCTTGTTTGGTTTTTCCCACTTTGCCTTCTTTTTGAATTTTTTTTGTAATGTTAGCCTCTAATTTTAATTAGTCTAATTACTATAAATAATTCATTTGGTATCACGAGTTCTTTAAAAATTATATGTTTTGAAGTCAATTGGTCAACATAAATTATTCCATTTTGTTAACATCTAGACAGAAAAAAAAATCAAGTGTGTTTGTAAAATATTAGGTCTTAATTAAATTTTTTGCATCAGCCGGAATTTGCCTCAATTGTATGTTTGAAAATCAGTCTTACAAATTTTCCTCAGAAAAGTGTTTGATAGACATGAATCTACCATTAGTTATGAAGCAGCTAATGACCAAAATATTTAAGTTGACTGAGAAAGATGCTAAACTCTCTTATTTTTCAGTTTCTGAGAGCTCTGCTCTTAAATACTTTCTTCAGTTCTGTAGCTGATTAGTGGTTCTCAAGCATCCTAATGCCACAACCCTTTTCTATGGTTCCTCAGATTTGTTGACTCCCAACCATAAAATTCCTTTAATTTCTACTACCTAAGTGCAACTTTGCTACAGTTATGAATAATAATGTAAATATTTGTGTTTTCAGATGGTCTCAGGGGACCTCAGTGTCAGGGTCATATGACCACCCACAGAGTCACAACCCACAGGTTGAGAACCACAGTTCTAAGGCCCCAGTTCCTTAAACTCATCAGAGACAGTGTGTTCACACAGTCCCGTGAACTTTTTGTTTCTTGACGCTGCATGATTGTATTTCATATGTACTCAAAGGGACCACCCATGGGGTGGTGGTATGGTCAAAGACAGACAAAGGCATTTTTCCATATCTAGATGGCTTCAAACTTACTTGCTTGAAGCATAGACCCAGAACCAAATGAAATAATCACTGACTTATCTCTGGGCAGAAGCATTGTACAGACAAAAGTGAAAGAAAGGTCACAGGAAAAAATAAACAAAATATATTTCTGAAGAGTTATTTTATGCTTTCAACTTTGGCTGTACTTTGAAATTACCTGTAAAACAAAGATTATTGATTTTCAGGTGTCACTCCAAACAATTGTTTCAGAGTTCCCAAAGGTATACTTAATATATTGCCATATTGTACAGCTATCTGGAACTTTCTAGCACACCCTAGTATTGGAAGTCACTAATCACTATTGGTTTCTGGATAAAGAGTTCTTTGGGGATTCCTCAAGGCTTGCTGCGTCACAATAGGACAGTAGACATATCCAGCTTTTGTGACTAAGTAATAAACAGTATCTTAAGCTCTCCAACTTTCTCGGAGCCATTATTAGACTACTCAGTTCAATTCTTATATGCAAATTTTTTTAACATCTTTTAATTTATATACAGATAAGACATTATATAAATATGATCAGATTAAAATGTTTGTGTTTTATTTAATATTTACAGGTACAATTCTGCTTTATTTAATATTAATAGTATTTAAGTTTCTTCAACTAATTTTTATTAATCACATAATCTTAAGTGAAAAATCATAACAGAAATTCTTACAAAGGGAAATAATGTGGACTTGCAAATATTAGAAGTCAAATATAAACGGCCAAAGGTTCCTGCAAAAGATCGTGTGAAAAATGTCTTAATCTGTGATGCAATATAGCAAGTATTCTCTCACCATAGAGAACTAGATATGTATGCCTGTAATCAACATGCATTCTCAATATTACAATGTCACAAATATAACTCAACCAGTCATCTTTTAAGGCAGAAAATAAAAATATAATTATATACATTCAAAATAATTTTAGCAATATGATAAGTTAATAAGAATCTATGAGCAGAAGTCCAGTGTATACACACAAACATTTAATTTATTTTGACATAGGCTATCATTGGTGTTTTAGACTTTAGCTATTCTGACAGGTGTAAGATGGTTTCTCAAAGTGGTTTTGATTTGCATTTCCCTGATCGCTAAGGAGGTAGGTATGACCTTAAGTGTCTTCTGGCCATTCGAAGTTCATCTGTTGTGAATTCTCTGTTCAGTTCAGTACCCCATTTTTTAATTGGGTTAATTAGAGTTTTAGTGTCTAGTTTCTTGAATTCTTTGTATATTTTGGAGATCAGACCTTTGTCTGATGAGGGGTTGGTGAAGATCTTCTCCCAGTCAGAAGGCAGCCTTTTTGTCTTACTGACAGTGTCCTTTGCTTTACAGAAGCTTCTCAGTTTCAGGAGGTCCCATTTATTCATTGTTTCTCTTATTGTCTGTGCTACTGGAGTCCTACTTAGGAAGTGGCCTCCTGTGCCTATGATAGACTACTTCCCACTTTCTCTTCTATCAGGTTCAAAGTGGATAGATTAATGTTGATGTCTTTAATCCATTTGGACTTGAGTTTTGTGCATGGTGATAGATATGGATCTACTTTCATTCTTCTACAGGTTGACATCCAGTTATGCCAGCACCACTTGTTAAAGATGCTTTCCTTCTTCCATTGTATACCTTTAGCTCCCTTGTCGAAAATTAGGTGTTCATAGGTTTGTGGGTTAATATCCGGGTCTTCTATTCGATTCCATAGGTCGACTTCTCTGTTCTTATGCCAATACCAAGGATGTGGAGTGAGGGCAACACTCATCCATTGTTGGTGGGAATGCAAACTTGTGCAGCCACTGTGGAAATCAGTGTGGCGGTTTCTCAGGAAACTGGGAGTCAACCTCCCTCAGGACCCAGCAATTCCACTCTTGAGAATATACCCAAGAGATGCCCTATCATATTACAAAAGTATTTGTTCAACTATGTTTATAGCTGCACTATTTGTAATAGCCAGAACATGGAAACAACCTAGGTGCCCCTCAATAGAAGAATGGTTATAAAAGGTGTGGAACATATACACATGAGAGTTTTACTCAGCGGTAAAAAACAATGACATCTTCACTTTTGCATGCAAATGGATGGAAATAGAAAACGTTTTACTGAGTGAGGTAAGCCAGACCCAAAAAGAGGAATATGGTATGTACTCACCCATAAATGGATTCTAGACATAGTTAAAGGTCTTTGAGTCTATAATTTGCGATCCTAGAGAAGCTAAATAAGAAGGTGAACCTGAAGAAATCATATAGTTATCCTCCTGGATATTAGAAGTAGTCAAGATTGTCAGGCAAACTTGGGTGCACGGGGGGGGGAGTGGGGGGTTGGAAGTAAGGGGAGATGGTTAGGTAGAGGGGAGAGGGGGAGGATTGGGAATGGCTTGGGGGAATGGGAGGGGGAGGGAGGAAGGATGGTTATGGGATTAGGGAAGTTCATATCTCAACTAAGGAAGCCATTTTAGGGTTTGCAAGAGACTTGATTCTGGAGGGGTTCCCAGGCCCAAGGAGAGGTTCCCAGATTGTACTCTGGGCAGCAGAGGAGAGGGTGCCTGAACTGGCCTTGGCCCATAACCATACTGATGAATATTTTGCATGTCACCACAGAACCTTCATATGGGGAAGGATGGAGAAAGAGACAGAGACACATATTGGAACACTGGACTTAACTCCCTAGGTCCAAATGAGATGCAGAGGGAGGGAGATCGTGAGCAAGGAAAGCAAAATCAGAGGGGGCCTTCATCCGACGATGGATGGAGATAGAGACGGAGACCCACATTGGAGCACTGGAAGTCAGGACCGCGAAGGGTGCGTTCACTCACTGATACAAGGGGACTGATCAAATGAGAGCTCACCAAGGCCAGCTGGACTGGGACTGAACAAGCATGTGATCAAACCAGATTCTCTGCATGTGGCTGACATGGGGGCTGACTGAGCCCCCAAGGTCCAAATGAATACTGAGAAGCCATTGGCAATGGCACTGGGTCTTGTTTCATCTGCATGGACTGGCTTTTTTGGATCCTGGCCTGTTTCTTTGCTCACCAACCTGGACCTGGAGGGAGGGGGGAGGAACTTGGATTTCCCACAGGGCAGGAAACCCTGACTTCTCTTGGGAATGGTGAGGGAGGAGGAGAGGGAGTGGGGGGCGCGGGAGGGTATTGGGAGGAGGGGAGGAGGTGGAAAGAGTGTTTTCAGATTCTTGAATACACAAGTCTAACTGAAAAAAAAATTTATTTTGACATTTCAATATTTTGAAAATAAAATCCCAAAACTGTTAAAGTAAATTTGAAAACATGAAGTAACTGGAGTAAACATATGTTTTCACTATTATGTTATGCATATAAATGTTATACAATACTCTTTAAATTATTGATGAAAATATAAAATGAAGAGTAAATGGTAAATCTTAACCTTAAATTTATCTAAAAATACAGCATAAATATGCGATCTCAAATTTGGCAAGATGGCTGACATGAAGAGCCTACCAACAAACCTGATTGTTTTTATTTCAAAGATCATACCTTACAGAAGGAGAAAATTGACTTCCCCAATGCTCAAAGTTGTCCTCCAACTTTCACAAATGAAGGCTATGGTGGTGTATATATGCATACACAAAATAAATAAGAATGTAATGAACTTTGCTTTTTTAAATAATTAATTTTCATAAAAATTTTATTGATTTAAATATATTTATAAATTATCCAAATTATGTTCAGGGACAAATTTCAAAAACACTTATTCCTGGGCTTGTGAGAAGGCTCAATAGATAAACTGTTTACTGCAAACTCTGATACTTGATCTCAGATAAACAGCATATGTGTAAAGGCAGACATGACTGTGGCATGCTTGGCAAATGGAGATAAACAAACCATGAGAGTTTTATGGCCAACTAGTAAGGCTTGAATGATGAATCTTTGTTCACTGATAGTCGCAGTCTTAAAAAGTAACACACACACACATACACATACACACATACACCTATGCATATACACATGCAAAGATAAACATGAGCCTGTATAGTGTTCGGTAAGTACACATTGCCGACAACATTTTTGAATGTAGGTGAATAATTTAAGAAAAAATAATGAAGTGATTATATAGGAAGGTTTATAATGCAAATTTAATCATACTATGTATCTAAGTTATATGAAACACTTTGTTCATCACTTAGCTAAAAAGTGAATTCATTTATAATCTTATATTTTTCATTAAATTAAAATATTTTGCAATCCATGCTACATATAGTTTAAAATACTAGGGATATTACATAGACACACTAACCCACACCAGGAATTAGAAAGATTTTTCTAGAAAACCCTGTGTTACATGTAAGATAACATTCATGGAAAAATTTCAATTGGAGAATGATGAAACACAGTTAAGGCGTAAGGGTCAGTGAAATGTTTAGTGGGTAAAAAAGCTGGCCAACAAACCTGCTAATTTGGGTGTGAGCTCTGCAACCCACAGAGTGGAAGGAAAGAACAGACTCCCACAGGTAATCTCCCGAATTCGATACATGTGCCCCCCCCCACACACATTGATAGACTGCAATTAGATAATGCATAAATGCAAAATGTCTTGTTTAACTTCCATGAAAAGAGAATAGTCACTGGAAAGATAAAAACATAGTAATCAGTTGGATTTGACGTTGCACTCATATATGCACTTGCTAATGGAGAATTTATTTAACTGGGAAAATATTAAACCATATCAGATATTATTTTATTTTTATAAAATTAACACATGTTCATGTGCTCATTGAGTAAGTCTAGAAGCAAAGTTTTAGAAATTTAAAAACTCTTATCATTTGTTTCTCTTACTATTAAATTCAATTCAGACTTCTATAAAACATAATAAAGAATAAAAAGCTTATATCTTTATTTATTACAGGATTCTGTTTAGTAAACACAGGTGATTTATGAAAATATCACATATGGTTGCTGATATCAAACTGGGACTCAAATACCTCTTTTTCATAAACAAGGTACTTATTGGACAATATAGTTGTGTAAGCGAATTCTAAGGAAAGAATTGAAGGAAATGAGAACTAAAAATTTTATGTTTTTAATAATAGCATATATTGAACAAGACAAACACTACTAATTCTTTAAATGCCTTGGACATTTTGCCCCTCATAGTTTCAACATAAGACTGTATTCCTTCAATATGCAGCCACACGTCAGACAACAAGTCCATTGTTGTCTTCTTGGGGGACTACTACCTCACTATGTTTTCTATCCAAGGACAAAACAACATTGTCTGTAAATTTTTGTTATCCTCTTCTGGCCCTGGATTTAGATCATATGCTGCCTTTCATTATTCTACAAGGTGTGAGCTAACTGCAAAGAAAGTAATCACCTTCGGAGCAGCCAATATGCTGTTTTGGGCGCAGGAACAAAACAAGTTTTCAAGAAAGTAATTTGTGGAAACTTTTGCAATCAAATCGTATGCATATTATTTGCGAGTTTGGGGGCCACCAGTGATATAACTGTACATGTAATTGTCAGACTCAGTGTCCTCCACTTCAGTGTTGATTCCTCTGTGCAGGAGTCTGCACATCTACACAAGCCTTTCCTTTTGTGCTTATGATATTGCCAGGACCCTTCGAAACAACTAAACTGCATTGACTCATTTAACTTTTAGCAACACCTCATGTGTTGAATCATGTTCAGACACTTACTTTAAATGAAATACTTATCCGAGTTATTTTGTTCTCAGTCATAAAACTACTGTTTGGTGGGTCTAGAGAAAAATCTCTTGTCGTAGTAAGAAGCATGAGCCCAGTTCATGGACCTTTCTGTACCACCTGATGGCAGAGCTCTCTTTGTACTTCATGGATGGTTTATTGAGTACTCTCCTATGTAGTCAAGTAGTTAATTTTTTTCTCTTTGTTCCTTGGCTCTTTGGAAGGGTTTACCACCCAGATCCCAGATAAATAATATGAGGGCTTTTTCTTTTTTATAAATGCCCAACCTTAGCTTGTATTATTTGCAGCAAGTTTTTTTTAATTACCCCATTTATTCTTTGCCATGGGTCTTTTATCTTTCTCTACTCCTGTATACCTTCCTTTATTTCTTACTACATGACTTGCCATGTAACTAGGTGGCTGGCCCCTGATGTTCTCCTTTCTTTCTTGTCTTGCTCTTCCATCTTTCTTCCCAGATTACTTCTTCTCTTATTTATGCCTTCTGTTTTGCTATTGGCCATCCAGTTCTTTATAAGACCAATAAGATATTTCAGACAGGCAAAGTAATACTGTTTTACAGAGTTAAACAAATGCAATATAAAAAAATCAGTACATCTTTGCACCCTTAAACAAATGTTCCATAACATAAACAAATATGACATACCTTTAACAAAAATTCTATAAAATTCCTAGCCTTGGAGCTTCATCACTTGCTTTTAGGGAATACCAGAGAAAAGATGTGTGTGTGTGTGTGTGTGTGTGTGTGTGTGTGTGTGTGTATATATATATATATATATATATATATGTTGCCTATTTAGAAATGTTTTCAAATGTTTCTCTGTCCCGAGAGCTGAAAAATTTTGTTGTATTTAGTTTACTTCTAGCAATGTCCATGACATTAAGCTAACTCCATGTATGTACATGTGTGTGTGTGTTTGTGTATTTGCGTGTCTTCATGATTATATATCTTCTTCTAACTATATTTTCTCAGTGGATTTTAATACAATGCTCATTATTTCTGTGATAATAACTGACCATGTACAACTTTCTAGCTTACTTTTTTTGTAACTAACTATTTTTGGATAATGGAATTGTAAACCTTCATCACTTAGCAACCATACAGACTCCCTATTACTTTTAGCCCAGCGTCAGCATTGGTATGCCACATAAAGTATAGTGATTTGGTAACTTTCACTGCTACAATATGCTTTAGATTAACTCTCTGTGCCCAATAATGCTTACAGCACTGACTAAACTTTACTCCGGATGTATCATGTGAGGCTTTCAGAGAGAACACAGGATTCAAGTAGTAGTGTTGGCTTCCTATGATCCTCTGTTGAATACTATTTTGTTTTTATGTTACTAGATGATTCTCCTTGCTCTTTGACTATCAATATGTCACCTTACACTTACATAAGGTGATTAGAGGATCTTATAAATATTTAACAGCAGACCTTGTATGTACAGGGCACGCAATAATATTCCCTGTGGGCCTAACGGAAATAGAGATTTATCTTTGTCCAGCAGGTATGACATCCACATTTAAAATTCTAATATAATCTTAAGTACTGGAGATTAGAATCTTCTTCTCATCCTCCTCCTCTTCCTCCTCATCATCCTCTTCCTCCTCCTCTCCCTCTTCCTCCTTTTCCTTTTTCTTTAAGTAGAAGACCAGGTCTATCCCCAGGAATACTAATGTGATCTCTGATTGGCCTAGGAAGCAAGATGCACAAAGGTCTTTTCTCCACTGTGGCCTGGCTGCTTTCATTTCAGCAGGAATTCAGTGCCCAGCACTCTTTGATGATACATTCTAGTGCGTAGTGCTATAGTCTGCTACTGGAGCCCATAGGCAGTGGCTAGTTCAAATCATGATGATAAATGCAAACTCTTAAATGAAGAAAACATTAGCATACACCGAGATTAAGAACAATAGCCTTGTTATTTTAATAACAAAATAAAATTTTGTATATTGAAGAACATAAAACTGTAGAAAAGCATTTAGTATGCATCTCTGTGACATTAACTAGGTGTGTTCATTTCATTTAAGTTCCCACTTTCCTGAATTCTATTAAAAAGTATGCTACAAACAGACACACAACTAAATATGAGGCAACTGAGAAACAGTTGTCCATAAAAGTGGATAACTGGAATATCATTTTTTTCCTAATAAATTCACGATTATTCCCAAAATGTACAACTTGAATATCTTCATGACCTCCTTTAATTATCTAAAAATGATACCATAAAGAAGAAAAAGAAAATACATGCTATGGGCAATTTTAACTCTAATTTAAAGACTGGTTATGAGTAGGATAGACAGAGAGTGAGGGTGTGAGTATTGTGCAGTAGAGAAGATAAAACTTTGAAGTCTAATTCCCAGACTGAAGAGAGAGAAAGTGCAAGCAAGTAAAAGCAACGTGAATGAATTACATTCCATGATACTTGTGGGATTAACCATGTAACTCTGAGTTTACCATCAGAACACACCAAAAATAAGCACATTTTTAAATGTTAGTGTTCAGAAACCCAAAACCAAAGGCTTCAAGATAACAATAATTTTACCAATTGTTGATAGTTAAATCAGTTTCTTTTTTGCTATTTTACAAGGTGTCTTATACATAATTCATAATTTAAAATGAAAATAGTTCTTCCACTCATCTCCCTTATATTTATTCAACAAGCCTGGCTTGAGTATAGCTATGTAAGGAAAAAAGTAGAAAAAAAGATAAATGATATGTAAATATTCTCCTTAGTATACAGCAAGCAAGTGGCTGTTGTAAGTATGTTTGGAGACACCATTAGCTGGTGCACATAAGTAGTAAAAGGATAATTAACTTTGTCTAGAACAATCAAAATATACTTTCCCAGGGGAAATGACATTTGAAATGAGTTTGAGAGGTTCACTGGAAGTTCATGAACGAGGAAGACAGAAATATTATTCTAGTAGGAATGCACTGAAAACAAGTTCAGACAGAGAGAAGAGCAAGAGCATCACTTATTTCAACTCTTGTCCTTGTCATTATTTGTCAGACAGAAGGAAGTTCGGATTTATTCATGATATTGAGAATGTCCTTGCATTTTGGTCATACGTTTGACATTAATATATTGTTGTTGTGATAGAATGCTGATTTAATGTGCTATATGTAAACTGATTGTCTATTGTACCCACTATGTACTTAAAAGTTTTAATGATAAGTTAGGCATTCAAGTAAGATAATTACTGTATTTACTTAATATATATTTGATGCATTTTAATTTCTTTGAGGTTAGTCATCTACTGTAATATAAATTAGAAATCTGAAGATATATATTTGTATAAAGATATAGATATGTGTGTGTGTATAATTAAGAGAATAGGAGAAGATTCATTAAGCATAATTTTTTCTCTACACATGCAAACATGCTCAGTCACATGCGCGTGCGCACACACACACACACACACACACACACACACAATTCCATAAAGATATCATCTGGGCTAGGTCAATATGATAGCGTTTGGAGTTAGTGAGACTCTCAGTATAAGCATTTATAAAATATTCTTCTCTGATGATACTGAGGTTGCTACAATTTTAGATCCCATATTAACCAGAGTTCTTTAAAGGAACTCAACTGATTGGAATAGAATAAATACATACCCTGAGTTCCTATGTGCATATATATGTATGCACAACAAAGGATGTATTGTATTAACCTATGTGAAAGTGCTGGATATCCTGCATGCTAGAGATGTAGTTGTTCAGCATAGTTAGCTAAATAACTCATGAGTCTCACGCTGGTTGTAAGAACTTATAATTAAATAGCAGCATTTAGCATATGGAAAAGAGGATGGGCAAAAAGTAACAGCATTTCCTTTAAACCTCCTGATATCTGGACGTCCAATGGCAGGTGCCTCCCGTCTGGGCGAGAGTTCTTTCCACAAAATAAATACATTTTCAAACTAACCAAGCGTATGCCTTTCCAGATGAAATCTAATTGACGATCAAATTTAATCATCACAATTTCTAAACCTAATAATGAAACCATCAATTCTGACATACGCACATTTACATACACACAAACTCTCTCTCTCTCTCTATATATATATATGTGTGTGTGTATGTATATATTATGTATATATATATATATATACACTAAGGTAGATAGATACATACATACATACATAAAGATAAAGCTCTGTAGAAAATTTATAATTTCAACAACTCAATGTTACATATTAGAGGGGAAAAAAAAGACTGAAACACAGTTGATGTTTGGTTGTTAGGTTACCCAGGGATGGAATCTTCAGTATCACTTGGTGTTATATATTTTAGCTGTATACTCAAAAGTTTTAAAGGTGATAAACCTTGAAAGAAAATATTTAAAGGTAAAGACATTTTCGCACCCTGATCTTCTATCTTTCTTGTCAATGAATCGAATCTTTAGTTAACCTGTCTTCAACACTCAGGTTAATAGATTATAGACTCTTTGAATTCCCAATCACAAAAAGGCTTGACCATGTTCATGTGGAAGCCAGTAATGCGTGTTCTTTGATTTTCTACAGGTATTAGTGGATACAGGTAGAGTGGGAGAATTAGGAGGAGAATAGAAATTAGGAAATTAATAGTAACTAGATTATTCCTCTATATTTATAGACTTTAATTTCTTTTTAGGAACAAAAGCATTTAATAAGTCTTATTATTTCTAGACCAATTGGTCTTGATTAAATGAACGAATTGCACTGTATAACTCTAATACACCACAGAGCTCTCCAGCTGGTGGGGCATGAAGTCGAGGGAAGTGTTCTAGGTCAGGGAGTATGATAGAAGGATGAGTGAGGGTGAGTTGTGAGCGTATTGTGAACATACGTTTGCTTCTCCCCCATCTCCTGTAACTAATTTAATTTTTTGATATTAGAAAAAAAGCCATTAGACTATGTTGAGGGACCGCAATTTTAGTATCACCTCAGCTTCATGCTGAGAGTGGAACATGAGCAGAGGTCATAGACTCCCTGGCCCTCTGTTTCTTCTGAGAGGAGTCTACAATTGATTTAGCTTCCTCGGTGGTTGTTTTAAGGGCTAAGTGAAGCAATGGCAGTAAGGCATTTGTAATCAGAGAGGTCTAAAGAAGTGTAAGCTATTTACAACAGTATAGAAATTAATTTTACAAATAGCATCCACATGTTTAGATGACCATTTGTTAAATGCGCTACTATTGAATCTTGGATGTTTCTGTACAATATTGACAAACATCCTCTGATTTATAGTCTCTCACAGGTGCTGGACCATTTGAATATCTCTAGCGACACCTCTAACAAGTGAAACTGATTAAGGGCAGACAATTTAACACATAGCCACAATAGCCCCAGGAAGGTCATTCAAAAACCTTTCAATACTATAATGATAAAGATTTAGTTACTAAGGCCACTAAATTTCTTACAAATTTAAGAACAATATGCAAAGGTAACGTTAAGGAAAATGCAAAGCAGCTGTCTTATGTTGGCTGGGAGGATATTCTCAGATTCTGCTATCATAGCTCTGCTTTGATCATTCATGTGGTGCCACTTTGTTTGTTGGAGAGATTCCACAGACATACCTCCCAATGGTCAAACATCAAAGCCAATTATGCTGTTTCTCTAAGTCAAAAGGACAGTGCTAGGGATGGCCAGTCTTTACAAGTTCCAACAGCATTTCTTTCTGAAGTACCTGCTGTTCCACATCAGCTTTAGCAGGCAAAGGACACAGTAAGGACAATGGTGTGTGTGTGTTGTTAGCTAGTATTACTCCTTTTTAGTGTGTGAGAAGGTGCCATTCAGACAGCATTAGTTTGTGACATGCAGACAACCAATTGATTCCTTCACCTGCAGACCCATGAACCATGTGTATTCTGTGGAAGGCAAAATAACAAGTAGCTGCAATAGAAATTAATTGACAGGTACAAACCCAAAGGAGGACTCAGATCAGAAGTTCTGCTATCCTACTACAGTGGATATGCTGCAGAGAACACCCATAAATTGGGCAAATTGTCAATTCTGTTATCACAACCTCCCACATTATTTCTGTAATTCATCTATTTTTATTTGGATTATTTGAGAAGAAAAAAGATCACATTCTGTTGGTAAAACACCTACTTCCGACGCAGCCACTACTTTCAAATCCTCATAAACTGTAATACCCACAATCCAATCTTCTCTTTGCTTCTCTTGCAGTTAGTGGTGATCATCTATCGAGACCTGCAGTTTCATCCTGAGAAACGTTCAACTTTTAAGGGTCCAGCTTTGTCACTATATCACGCACCTACTGAAACAACGTATTACGATGGCAATGTTGTATTGATATCACAAACTTTCTAAGTTTAATTTTTCTCTTAAATAAAAGCACCAGCTGTTTCCCAGCTCCCAAGTCCTTTATCGATCTATCCCTGACTTTATCAGTGCTCTCGGTGGGCAGCTCAGCCTTCCTGCCCACGGCCTGAATTACATGCTTCGTCCACAGAGCTGGACTGACTGTCTTGGTTCCTATTACTGTGTTCTCTTTCTATTGCCAGGCATCCTCAATGCTAACCGTAATGCTTTGTGGGTTCTTAAGTCTGCTCCCCTTTCTGTTCTCTGTCCTCCCTTTTCCAAAGAAAACAAAGAAAAGCTCTCTAAGATTTTTCTTTTCTGTTCCTTTAACTAAATAGATTTTATAATAATGAAATGATTTTTCACCTTCTGGAAGAGAGGTGAATATAAATTATGAGCTATGAAAGCACAGAACTGAATTTACACTTGCTTTTATCTGAATGTTGGAACATTAACAAAATCCTTTTTGTTAAGTATTCACCATTGCTCATGCTGTTATTACTTCCTTCGTGGAGGACTCTGGATCAGCTGATCCCTATAAAAATAGACTTCGTTCTTTGATGGGGTCAGAAAGAATATGGCACTCCCTGTGCTTCTCTTTGGCTAAGAACCCAGAATGTCAACCACTCTGTTTATACTAACGGCTGTTCCACTTCTCAGAAAGTAGCCAGCTTTCCACTGCTGCACATCTTCTTGAGCTTGGTCACCTCCCTGATCTTATGACAACTGGTGCACTTCATATGAAACTTTGTAAACCTTGTAAAGAAGCATGTTTGCAAGTTACTTTTAATTTGCCTTTGACTTAAAATGGCTCAATAATTTTGTCTTTAAGACAGCCATGAATCTCTCACCTGCTTCCATTACCAGAATAACAGTCTCTGCCTCTGTTTTGTCTTTTATCCCTTCCTCAAAATTAGGGACACCAAAACTGAACTATAATGCTTCCTCTCCTTATAATACATGTTATGTAAGCCACCTTGATGAATCCCATAGTTGTAGAATAAGAACTAATTCCTGTCTCTCTCCAAAACTCTCTTGGATAAACAAATATATATTGAACAGTGGAGATTTAAAAGATGAAAAAGTTCAAATTATTGGGCACATAAAAAATAATTTAAGGCTTGAAGAGCTGTCAAGCTACATAGAGTTTTCAGTCTTCCTTCCATTCTCTCTAGCCTCTCTCAAAGTTCTCTCTCCTGAAGACCACCCGATGCTTCTTGTCACACTGATTTCAGGCCACAGACACTGGTCTTAGGGAGTCGTAGAGCTTGCAACAGCCGAAGGGAAATTCTGTCTCCCTGGAGTTCGGCTCTTGTTCTGACTGTGCAGATTTCTAATTTTCTTGTCTCAGCAAGAGTGAGAGAAATGTGTTTGGCCTCATGTTCTCCACACTGAGGGAAACAATATCATCAGCATCAATTCCCTTCTTAGACTAACACTAGAGTCTGTATGGAAGAATGAAACTAAATTCCCACTGATCTGGGCTCCACAGGCAACCAGGAGACTGCTCTCTCTAGTCACCCATTGGTAGCACCTCAATTCAAGTTCTTACACGCAATTTCCACAACACACCTTCCAGTTTCTCCTTAAATTGATAATAAATTTTATGCTTTATATCCTTCATCAGCGAGGTGAAGGATAACATGATGATGACAATAAAAAGACCAATTGACCAATTTTAATTGGTACAAATATAGTTTTGAATACAATACCTACCAACAAACAGAATCACGTGACCTACAAAATTTATATGTACTTATATTCTTGATGTTCAATCCTGTATCTCCTTCTAATATCTATACCCCTTAATATGTTTTTATAGTTAATTGTTTAATCCATTCTATTAGGGTGAGTTATCATACGTCCTGGTATTAATTCCCTAAATTTGGGCTAGGAGATATAATTAGAGAATCCTAGAATTCTATTTAAATAAAAATATTGCATAATTACACTTTTATTAGAATCTAATATGTATTTGTACTATAGTGATACTCATTTTAATATAACTATTACAGATGATTTTTAAAATTTTGAATATGTTCACAGATTTTTATGAAATCACCCAAAAAGTAGGATTTCTAATTTAAAAACATATTGAAGCTAGAGATCACTTACACCAAATGGTATATAAGTCCTTTAACTTACAACAGCATTTGTAATTCAAAAGCATTTAATGTTCAACTGTATGAGAATTATCTGGTCAGTGTGTTTCATCTGTTTATATTCTCATACCCAAGTATGATGGACAGGATGTACCTAGGAGGATCTCTTGTGGTGGAAAAGCAGGGTTCCTGACAAAAGTCCTAAACATATCACGTTTCAGCTTATATGTGCCTTTATTTTCTTTGACTCATATTCTATAGTCTTGATCACTTCTGTTCACCACAATAGACGGTGATGTTTAAAGATGTAATCAATTGAACAGGATTTACATTTATATTTATGTGAAATGTTAAGTTCATGTTAACAATGAATCTTTATGACTATGCTTTAATAAATATATATGTCATGTATATATATAATATATACATTTAGTAAATATATAATATATCAAATATATGTGTAAATATATATATTGAAAAATGGTTATCTAGACCATATGCTCTGGCTTTCTGAAAAGTGACCTCCAGCAATAGTATTATGAATCATATAGAGGGAACGCTGCCAATTATCTTTCTCTCTTACATGTGAAATTCATTAAACTAGAATTATATCTTTAAAGTTGTGTCATTTACCACCCTGTGATATGAATACAGAAAGGGAAAACACAGACACAGACTTTATTTCATTTTCTGATTAAGAATGAAGAGTAGATACGAGAGGATAGAGAGGCATTCGATGTATCTATGTCGGTCTTAGTTAGCATGCCTGTCTCATCACCTTTAACCTTTCATCTTCTCAGACTGATTCAGCTACTCTTTTTAATCTTCTCCTCATTTGTAAAATGTTCCCTGGTATAGCTGATGAATTCAGGTTTTCTCATTGCCCTTCACTGGGTCTTTTCCTATTTCTTTTAGGTTTATAGAGAGATGAGATGAACATAAATGAAAGTTTTATTGAAAGCGAAACTGTTATAGGCATATCTTTTGCAACAGAATAGGGTTTTCATTTGCATTACAAAGATTTTAGAATGGCGCAATATGGCATCAAATGTTGAAATCCCCTTCTTTGTGCGGGCCTATCCAAAACTGGCAACATATGTTGCTTTACCATCTATTTTCCCCAAAACCATAGAGAATAAACACAAAAATTGTTGTTAAAGATTATAATGCAATTCACATAAGACCAAGGGATAGACAGAAACAGTTTCTGTATCAAAGTATATAACCCTCTGATCAGCACAGCTTTCATGCATGTTGCTGTGCCATGCATGGCATATTGTAGTTTTCATATGTGTCATTATTTCATCAATACCATGGCTGGCAAGATTCACTATGGAACTTCCAGATAGCAAAATCCTCTATACCACAGTATAGCAGGGCATGAGCTTTGACTGCTACCCTACTACTCATCATAACTCATCAAAATGAAGATCCATACTACATTCCAGTGAACAGATTGATTTGCTCAGTAAATAATGCCCTGTATGGACATCATTACAGATCCTAGATTTAATCAGTATTTTCCACATCACTGGCCAAAGAAAAGTGTTGAAAGTCAGTTGTTCTCAACTTTTGATGTCTTGTAAGGAAAGATAATCAAAACTGCTATGTATTCGCTTTTCTTTGTTTCTGGACAGTGAATTGAGCATTTACATCAGCTTTATGTTTTCTAGTCCTGGAGTGATGGTGACTACTCTCTTTAGGAAACATATTTAGTTATTAATAACAGAAACTGAGAACTGGCATCGTGAAGTAATCCCCAACTCATAGTCTAAAACCGGAAATATTTGATAGACAGGTTTTTGCATGTTTGATCTATATTTAATCATATAGGTTTTAGGAAAATCTTTCAGTCACTTTGGAAAGTGTCATAGATCTTCTTTTAGTGATTTATAAATGGAAGAAATTAAATGAGTATATGTATATATGGCTATGATCCTAGGTAACCTCAGAATTACCTCAGTCAAAGATCTGTGTTGGAATGTGAGCTAATTTCTCCAGGCTTAGAAGAAAGCTGTGTCTTCCTCTCTGCAGTCTTAGACAAGAGTTTCCCATATCATTATTTAACAAGGTTGGTCTAGTGACTCCTTAGTGACTAATTATATCCAATGCAATTTTGTTAAGTTTACATTAGTAAAATCTTACAAATTTGTTGTCTTAATTTTTCCTATCTTGTAATTTTATTTCTACATAAACTATCAGTTTCTATAAAAGCCAAATAATAAATTTTTATATAATTTTAATGCTCTACTTTTAAGTATTTGTTTATAAAAACCCTCCATTGTCAAATAATCTGAATTCATTATTAAATAATATTATTCTTAATCATAATATTATTATAATCTCATAATTCAAATTAAATCTTCCTGTGTTCTGTGCCCATATAGTCAATATTTTTGCTTTTCTAAAAATACAATATATATACAATATATACAATATAATACAATATATATTAGAAAGTTTTGATTCAAGGAATCTAACTTACTTTGAAGAATTTAATAGTAAATGGAAGTTGTATTTAATTTTAATTATTCTGCCACTGGGTTAATCTATTTTTTAAAGTATTAAATATTCATCATATAAAACAATGGACCTAGTTGTTTCGTTAACATATGTCTTTACCATGTTCATGGCACCAATTCACTACCGTTATCCACTCCTTTCCACATTTGACCACCTGATAATCTTTATAACTTTACCTCTTACCTCCATCTCCTTTCACACATTTTTATTTATTTATCCTAAGCTACACTTGTCAAAGGTTTCTGAGTGCAGTTATCTTGGGCACTTAACTTGCTTGACTTTCTATTTACCTGCAAATGGTTTCATTCTTATTCCTGGATGAATGCTACTCTATCAAGTATATAAGCCACATTTTTGGTCATTACTTCAATTTTGGTAGACATAACATGATTCCATATCTTGAATTTTAGTGCATAATGTTATAATGACAATACATGTACTGTTATTTTATTTGTGGACTAAATGGCTTCTTTGGTTTATACCAAGTAATGATAAATTTGTATGGTAAGCATTTTCTAATCTTAGAGTTTTATGGAAACATCATACTGTGTTACAGGATGAAGATTACAGAAATAGATCAATGACACAACCTGAACACTGAATAAAAAAGAACAATGACACACCACAATATCTGATATAAAATTATAATACAGAGTGTGAGGTATAATATGCCCCAGGCAGTCTGGTGCTGGCAGAAAAGCAGACATGGAGATCAGTGGAATATAATGAAAACTCAAAAATTAAACCTACAATATAACGTCTTAGTTTTGCCAAAGTTGTTAAAAAAATATAATGGAGAAAAGACACTCCTTTTAACAAATGAATTATTGGAAGAAAGCTGCTTGTTGGTTCCCAGCTGCTCAGCCCCGAAATAATCCCACAGAGACCACATTATTTAAATCACTGCTTGACCCATTAGCTCTAGCTTCTTATTTGCTAATTCTTGCATATTAATTTAACCCATCTCCATTAATATGTGCATCATCACAAAGTCGGGGCCAACCTGCAAAGTTTGAGCATATCTGTCTCTGGCAGCGGCTCAAAGACTTCTCCCTGACTCTGCCTCTTTTCTCCCTTCATTCAGTTTAGTTTCCCCCACCTATCTCTGTTCTTCTATAGGCCCAAAGCAGTTCCTTTATTAACCAAAGATAGTCACAGCATACAGAGGGGAATCTCACATCAAATGAATGTTGCAGCAAAATGTGTATGTCTACCTATAGATCATATAACATTAATATTTCTCATACCATAAATTAATCATGGATCAATGTCTTTAATATAGATGGAAGATTTTGAAACTATTTGAGAAAAACAAAAATAATTCAAGATATTTGCATAGATATTTGCCTTCACATTGTCACAGTGCCAACACTGGACCTTTGGTAATTTGTTGACATTATTTACCTAATTGTTGGCCTGGTCTATCAGGTATTCTATATGTTCTGTATCAAGAAAGCTAACGTAGAGACCTTGTTTCTTCCTGCAAGTGCCTTTCTCAGTAAGTAGATAAGTTGTTGGTCTGAACTTTCAGTTTTTTTACGATCTATAGCTGATATAATGCACAATTGGTAGAAACATTTCTTTCTGAAGAAAAGTAAAAGTTAAAATCATTTATTAAGTATGCCTCTTTTGTGTGGAATTCCCCTCTGTATGCTGTGATTACCATTGGTTAATAAAGAACTGCTTTGAGCCTATAGCAGAGCAGGGCAGAACAGAGGTAGGCGAAGAAAAACTAAACTGAAAGCTGGGAGAAAGGAGGCACAGTGAGAGAGAAGAATTCTGTTCGGCTCTGGAGGGACTACATGGCTACATGGCAATACAAAGGTTAATATAGATGGGTTAAATTAATATGTAAGATCTAGTCAATAAGAAGAAAGAGCTAGCGGGCCAGGCAGTGATTTAAATGATATAGTTGTGTGTGATTATTTTGGGGCTAAGTGGACAGGACAAAAAAGCAGCCTTCCTTACAACACCTTTTATTTGAAGACAGGAGCCCAATTAACCATATATGTGAATTTTTATCAGATATTGTGTCTTCCTCTATTTCCCAATGCAAAAATCACCTACAGGTATATAGTTATTAATTTTGATACTTTTAACTCACCCTCTCTGAGGAGTGGATGGGGATGTGGTGTAGGAAAGGTGGAGAAAGTGATAGGAGGGGTGGAATAGGGAATTGGGATTGGTATGTAAAATAAAAAGAAATAATGCAAAAAAGTTATAGAGGGTTTTACATGATCAAAAACTAATCAAGCTGAAGAAATGCAATGGACATCTGTGAAGCGCAGAATACTTGAAATTAACAATAAAGGAAATGATTATACAAAAATCATGGCAAGGTACCCACTTATAGCTCTTATGGGTTCAACATATTATGCATAAAATGAAATATAAGGTATTTTTATAAAATGTATTCTTCTTTCCCTTCATTCAGATGTGTTAGTGGTTCTTTTGCTGCAACGAAACAACATAGTCAAAAGCAAGTTGGAGAGAAAAGAGTTTATATGGCTTCCACTTCCATATCACTTTCATAATCTAAGGAAGTCAGGGTCGGACCTCAAATAAGGCAGGGATGTGGTTTCAGGAGTTGGTGGAGAGAATATGGAGGGCTGCTGCTTATTGGCTTGACTTTCTTCCTGCTTTCTTATAGAACCCAACCTAGGAGGTGGGCCACCCACAATGGGTTGAGACCTTCCTCATCGATCAATAAGTAAGAAAATGTTCTACAGTCATATCTAATGAGGACATTTTCTTAACTGAGGTTCCCTCCTTTCAGATAGCTATAAATTGTATCAAGTTGATACAGAAATAGCCAACACAACAGAGGTAGTATAAAAAATTTAATTTTAATGAGAAATCTAATGTATGTGAACCTTGTTTTACATATGCTCTTTTGGGGAGCCTGCCACCCAGCTCCCAAACAAGTAAATACCCAGAGACTTATTCTTTCTCATGCATGCGAGGCCTTAGCTTGTCTAGTTTCTTGCCAGCTCTTTTTAAAACTTAAATTATTCCAACTATATTTTGCCCCTAGGCTTTTATCTTTCTCTATTCCTGTATACCTTTCTTTACTTCTTACTCTGTGGCTTGCTATGCATCTGGGTGGCTGGCTCCTGATATCCCCCTTCTCCTCCTTTTCTCTTTTTGCTCTCTGATCTCTCTTCCAGATTTCTCCTCCTATTTATTCTTTCTCCCTGCAAGCCCAACCTATACTTCTTCTGCCTAACTGTTGGCGATTCAGCTCTTTATTAGATCAAACAAATATTTTACACAGGCAAAGTAACACAGCTTCAAAGAGTTAAACAAGTCCAACATAAAAGAATGCACCAGTTTTGCATCATGAAGCAAATGTTCTACGATAACCAAATATAACACATGTTAATCTAATATTCCACAACAATATAAATTCTGTTCCTCCTGTTATATTATTATTCTGTATCATAACTTTGTTTATATTCACAAACAAACAACCTAGAGATGAGTTTTGGTTTTTCTAGTGACATCTAGGACAAGTCTTAGAGAAAAAAAAATTGTTGACTTCCTCTTATATTCTCTTTCTTCTCCAAGAATAAGAAATAACAAAATCTTTGTGTATCTTCCACATCAAGATGGTGATTGATGATATGCTAGTGTAGCTTCCTTGAAAGAATAAAAATATTGTAGAAGTTAGCTCGATTCAGGAAATAACCAGGCTAGCTTAAAGATAAACAATTTTATTTTTACTTATTATAAGGGGAAACTCACACCATAAGAATGGAAAGTCCAAGTTGTGCTGTGTCCCACGGGAATCACCCAGAGAGAGCGAGTTCCTGGTCTGTCCCAGTTTTTCTCATGGGCTCCAGGAAGCCATGGCTTAACTAAGTTCCACCTCTTAAAGATGATTGGTTAACAAAGCTTCCCCCATGAAAATATGTTTGGTTTCTTGAGGCATGGCTCAGTGGTTTAGACTGCTTGATATTCTTACAGAGGATTAGCATTGAGTTCCCAGCCTCCATATGAGATGACTCCAAAATGCCTAACTCTAGCTCCAGAAACTCAAACACAGTTGATATCTATGAATGTATCTTCACATATGTACCCAACACAAAATCAGACAAGTAAATAAGTTTAAAATAAATTTTAATAAATTATATATATATATATATGTATATATGTTTATATACTAGAGAAAGTTTTTTTCTTAAAGTTTAACAATACATAATTGGAAAATAGAAAATATGTTTCAATGTGAATGTTCTTGTCCACCACTCACACTTTGATTTTAATCTACAATTGATTTTTATAACTCTTACCTATACCAATTGCAGCTCTCTAACCCATAATGTATTTTCTCATATTAAGAACAGTTCGGTGACAGCAGCAATGGTGCACGCCTGTAATCCCAGCACTAGAGAGGCAGAGGCAGGCAGATCTCTATGAGTTTAAGGACAACCTGGTCAACAAAGTGAGTTCTTGGAGAGCCCTGGCTGTTACAGAGAAATCTTGGCTCAGAAATCAAAAAGAGAAAAGAAAAGATCATTTCCAGAGCTGCTTTTGTAGGTTCTCCACTGTCACTAGCTGACTGAATATTAAATTCCTACCTGCTGTGAAATAGTGGGTTGACAATCCCAATGCCAGAATAGAGAAAACCATGACACAAAATTCTTTGTCTTATTGTATTTTGTTTTGGCATGTTTGGTTGTTGTCTACAGGTGGTCTGCTCTTTTCTAATGAGAGACAGAGGGGGAACGGATACAGGGGTGGGTGATGTTAGCAAGGTGGGAGGAATGGAGTGAGGAGAGACTGCCATCAAAATATACCATATGTTAGAAGAATTTATTTTCAATAAAAAGTGTCAACAAAATAAATTCCAATGACATTCTGTTACATTCACAGTGCCTTATTCATTTATCAGAGGAGCTTCCTCCTGCAGCAGAGAGGAGCGGATACAAAGATCTACATCTAGACATTATGTGGAGAGACAGTTGTTGGAACACAGGATTCTAACTGCGATGTTGCCATGAAATCACTCCAAGCAGGACTCAGAGAGCCCTGCAGAAGAGAAGGCACAAAAAGTTTAAGAGCCAGAAGCAATAAAAGACACAAGGAGAACAAGGCCCTCTGATCAACTAAGCAAGGCTCATATGAACTCAGAAAGACTGCAAAAGCAAATACAGGACATAGAAGGCTCTACACCTGGTTGCCTGTGTATGTAGTATAGATTTCAGGATAGTGCTTTTATGGAACTCCTGCATGTGTATGACTGAATGTCTGATTCTAGTGCCTGGTCTTGGTAGTGTTTTTCTTCTTGTGGATTGCCTTGTCCTGATTGACCTAATGGTTTCGCTTTACTATTTATTTATTTATTTATTCATTTATTTAAAATTTCCTTCTCCTTTCCTCCTCCTATTTCCCTCCTATTCTCCCCACTCCCCCCCCTCCTTCTCTAGTATTAAGAGCAGTCAGGGTGCCCTGCCCCATGGGAAGTCCAAGGTCTTCCCCCTCCATCCAGGTCTAGGAAGGTGAACATCCAAACAGACCAGGCTCCCACAAAGTCAGTCCATGCAGTAGAATCAAAACCCAGTGCATTGTCCTTGGCTTCTCAGTCAGCCATTACTGAGAGCCACATTCAGAAAGTCCGGTTTGATCATATGGTCCATCACTCCCATCCCAGCTGGCCTTGGTGAGCTTCCATTAACTCAGTCTCTACTTGTGTTTTTTTTTTTTTTGTCATGATTGGTTGTTACCTCTTAAAAGCCTGCTATTTTCTAGAAAAAGGATGGATCTGAGTGAGAGGAGAGGTAGGAAAGATGTGGACAGAGTAGAGAAAGAAAAAAAATTGTTATTAGGACATGTTCATTGATAAAATAATATATTTCCAATAAAAAAACCTAAAAACTGTGTTCTGAATTTGTATCAGTCTTGTTTATTTTTTTTGGAGTTTTGCATTGTTTAAAGACTGATCAAGACAAATGTGTTTTATTGGTTTTCATTTTCTGATAAGAAATAGAATTTATATCACTAATATAATCTATTCACCTAAGCTAATTAATATTTAAAATTCCATCTGCTCTTGTTTGTAATCACTTAATTCCTCTAACAAACAAAATACTTTATTTAACTGGAAACATAATTTTTTTGTAATAATTCATGCTGCATTTTCCATTCTGAATAAGGAACAGTGAAACAAGAACAGCTATTGCTCTCTCCATGAGGCCTGAACAAGCTGCACCCAACCAAAGATAGCCTTGGCTTTCTAGCTCTGGCCAGCAAAAGGACTCCAGCATCATCTCCACATCAACCAGGCAACTGCCCTCCATAGCTCTATGCAGTTGGGAATTATCATGATATCTTTGTGATGAGGAAGCATGGTCCTGCCTGGTGCAATGATGGACTAAGCAGGACAAGAATACACACATGGAAGCTTTGCACCTTTTACCAGCTCCAACACTCAGGGGAGTGGACCCTACACCTGACCTGGGCAACACAGTAGAACCGAAGCTGTTGGTAAAGGCTCGGGTGAGCTCTTCGAGGGTGTGAAAGAGGGATTGCTGGTCACGCACCCTTGTCTGCTTTAACACTCTTGAGACATGAAATCATTAGCTTTCTGTTGTCTAGGTAGTGAAGCTGCTATAGATCATGTATCCTGAAGGCCGCCCTTCCCCAGGTGATCTCATAGTTAAAAAAGAAGGAGCAGAGGCACATTTGCATATCCTGACCACCTGTCAGGATGACATGGACCTACTTGAATGAGCTATTTTAATACTGAAAGAATCAAGCAATCATGCCCTGAGATGAGACATGCAATACACTATTCAGCTACTTAAAGCAGCCTCTAACTCTCTGGCCATCAGACAAGGTGGAAATAGGCTCACATTTTTGGGCCTCCACATGCCCCTTGCACCTTCTGTCAGTGGGGAGAATAGACCCTACCCCTTACCAGCTACAGCACTCAGGAGAGTGGCCCCTGTACCTTGCCAAGGCAGCAGAGTAGAGCTGGCCCTGATGGTATAGATGTGATAGAGCCAATCTCGCAGGCAAGAAAGCAGGAGAACTGGACCTGTCTGCCCCTGGCTCCTTGGTGCAAAGAGGTGAACTAGCCAGGGCAATGCTGGAGAGCTCACCCTGGTGTTGAGGATGGGGGAGGATTGGTGAGCTGACCAACCTGCAACTCCCCAGGCCCAGAACCAGGCTTATGACTTGGCCCATCCCAAGATCCACCCCATCCATGATCTGTAAGAACATTTGTAGGGGTTAGCCCTGCAGTACTCAAGCTGCAGGATCTCCATGACTCAAGACAATGACACACTATCCAAAAGGAGCTCCAGTGAGGGCATAGCATCCATACTACAACAGAGACCAGAGGCCTCTAACCAGATCAATGACTCTTTGCCATGAACAATTGCAAGTCAAGCTACATGGACAAAGAGTTTGCTGCATGAATCAATGTATCACACACACACTACAGCTTCCATGATGAGGTCTTTTTCCCTTTCTTTCTTTCTTTTTTTCTTTCTTTTATTTTGGGGGAGATTGGGCATTGCAAGGGCGGAGGGTGGATACGAAGGGACAGGGAAATAAATAGAACTGAGATTCACGAATTGAAAAACACAAAAAATAAATAAATAAAAAGAAAGTTTAAAATGAAATAAAATTGGGTAGCATAATGTTATATTAATTTAAATGATATAAATACATAACATATACAACAATTTTAGAAAGGTTATTAACTGATAGAATATGAAAGAAATAATTAAAATTTTCATCATTGATAAAATGAGTTAATGAAATTAATTGGTAACATTAATTTCAAATTATTTTATTTTATGTATTTGCTTATTTTGTCCTCATGTATGTCTATGTACTTGTGTGTCTGGACCCTGAGATACCACGAGAGAGTATCAAATCCCCTAGAAAAGAAGTTACAGACTATTATTGACTCTTATATGTGCTGGGAATTAAATCTTGGTCCTCTAGAAAAGCAACTACTGCTCTTAGCTCCTGAACCATCTCCCTAGTCATTAGACAATAATATTTATTAGGCTTATCAGCATTGTATTATCAATATAATTATTATATGCTATTTAAACGAATAATAGCCAATATATTCATTGACTTATTTAAAGCTTTTTTTAAGTTAAGGACATATATAACAAATGTGATACAAGGTCTATAAGCAGAAATCTGGTTTATAACAGAAATGCCAATTTGAGCATACAGAAGTTAATTAACAATAAAATATTAATGTTTTGTAAATATTTTAAAATGTTTTTAAGGAATAAGTAACTCATTAAAATATCATTCAGTCTATAAAGGAGAAACTTTAGTGTATAAAGTATGGCCAGTATAACAAGTTATTTGACTTATTTTATAGTCTAAAGTGTAGATAACAAATTTTATAAAAATGTTATAATTATTTGTCAATATACTTTTCTAATTCTTTTAAATTTACTTTTATTTGTTATTAGTGTGTTTACTTGTCTATGTATATTATGTGTGTACAGGCATATTCCTTGGCATGTGTGAAGTGACCACCTGTGGAGTCATTTTAATTCCACTTTTACATGGATTCTGAAGATTTATATAGTCCAAATATAATCAGTGTCAATAATGCATTTTTCCATTTGCCTCAAGTTTATTTGTACTTGTGGAATTAAGTATGAATAAGAGTTTTTCATAGTCATCTCTAAATTAAGAAAACCAAAGCTTTTATTTTATACAGGTTTTCCTCTACCTGTTTGGAATCATATAATACTGAATTTGTCACTGGAGATACAGCAAGACAAAGTTGGGAACAAATCTCGTTTTTCTGTGTATTGTATTTGGTATTCATTCTTTCATAACTAAAATGTTTGGAGAGTTAGGTTGGTAGGACATGTACAATTCTTTTTTAAGGTTCTCTGTATATTTCTTAACTTATGCATTTTGATTCAACTTGGAACACATGACAATCACAGAGACAGGCAACCAACTAAGGCAAAAAAAACTTCCACTGTCTACTTTCTTCTTCTTGATACTTCTGGTCACATAGCATAAATACGAAGGATTGAGAAAGAGTGAAAATGTCCCCCACCTTGAAATACTAGTACTGGTGAAAAGAGTGACCACTGTCCCCAAAATGTAAGCTTCTTACAGGAATCTTCTTAAATTATCATTTGGTAATTTAAGTAAGTACCATCTCCTGTGTGAATGGGCCAATTAGCTCATATAATATAATGTTTTGGAAAAATCACTAATTAGTTAAGCAAAGATAGAACCAAAGCTATTTATTTATGTCTAGAGTAGTAAATCACAACACCACAAAATATAAAGATTCAAAGTAATAATTAAAGAAGGAAGGTTAAATAATGAATTAAAATGTTTCCTGTTTTGGAAATCATGCTGAGGCTCACTATAACAATACACTATCAGAAAAACAAAAATAGGTAAATACTGTTCTCGGGGGATGGAACTGATGAGTGTTTGTGTTTCACTGTGTGAGGGTGTGTACATGAGTGTCAAGACTAGGAATTGATGTTCGGTGTCTTTCTTAATCACTGTTTCTTTTATTTTTATGTCACTATCTTTCACTAAACCTAAAGATCAGCAAATAGGCTGGTCTGCTGGATAATAAGTTCTAGAGATCCTCTTGTTCCTTTCCACAAAATGAGAACTGGGATGTAGTGACAATACATTTGTATTTTAATAAATAAAGCTTGCCTGAAGATCAGAGTGTAAAACAGCCCAGCTGTTCAGTATTAGAGATCAGGCAGTGGTAACACACACCTTTAAGCCCAGAAGCCACATTAGTTGTCACAGAAACCAGGGAGTGCATGCCTTTAATTTCAGTGGTGCACCCCTTTAATCCCAGCCCTACAGCAGAATATAAAATGGGAGGTGAAAGCTCACAGTTACAGTCTCATTCTGAGATTCTTGGAGGCAGGATCACCATTTTGGACTGAGGTAAAGGTAAGAGATAATGGACGGCTGTTTTGCTTTTCTGACCTTCATGTTGAACCCTAATTTCTCTCTCTGAGTTTTTATTAATCCTGATTCACTGGAAAGTAGACATTTGATGCTGCATGTGGTTTTGAATAACGAAAGATGAAGTTGGATCCTCATTCTTGTGTGGCAAGCACCTTTACTCATATATCTCTCCAGTCAATACTATTTTTCAAATTTAAATTAAAAGTTAATAGGAATAAAAAGATTAAAGATTTTCATTAAAATTTACACGTATTTTAAAATTTAGAAAATTTCAGAAAAAAATTGAGAAAAGTAAAAATCAAGACAAAAAATAGGTGGTGGAGGTATAAGTAAGTAGTAAAGCATTAGTCTCTACGTCAGTGCTCTACTTCAATTTTAAGCACTATGAAAAAAATAACTAAGGACAAATATGTAATTCATGTAATATGTGTGTGTGTGTGTGTGTATTCGCTATAGTCCTAATAGAAAGTAAGGTATGAATGATATGTAAAATTTATTCATCTTTGATTGTTTAATAATATTTATAATGAGTAAAATAGAAAAATTTGTAAATTTTCTATTTTTCTATTTTACAAAATAAAAACTACTATTTCACTATCCAAGGATTTTTCACATATGTTGTACATGAACAAAAAAAAAAACAAGGAAACAAAACAAAGCATCCACAACAAAAATAAAAATCTCAAATACTGCACAAGTTATCAAATTATTTCATTGTCATAGCTTTCTCTAATGCTAGGGAAAATTGAGAGGGAAACCTTTTATGCTCATAAAGAATCTGTTTCCCATTTGGAGCAGACTAAATCTTCCTCTTACATGGGGCAACCAAGTTTAAACACTTCATCAGCAATTCAATCAAAGGACACAAGCAAACTCCTCCTCCTCCCAGTAGTCTAGATCCATTTCCATGCTTCCTGTTTTATTTAATGGGATCATCAGTCACCCAATCAACATTTACTAGATCTTGGTTTCCCCATTAATTTTGCTTCTCTTTCTTCAAGTCAGCAAATTCTTTCAGTTTCGACTTTATAAAGTGTTTTACCTTATCTTTCTATTAAAACAGCAATGTTAGGACAATGTTAAAATGTGTTCATCTTGCAATTTTGTCAGCAAGCCTCCATGAAATAACTAGACAACAGCGTGAAAATATATGTGTTCCTCTTGTCACTAGCTATTTTTATGGACTGACTTGTTTCTAAAATCCATTTTTTTTATCATTTATCTTAACACTTGCAGTCTCAGCAAAGTTTGACAGTTTCAGTGAAAGTGTGACTCTATTAGTTAAGGTTGAAACCCAGCAGCAAGTACCAGACAGATCTACAATAACAACTTGTTGGGATACAAGAGAGTGTTTTTCTCCCCGAACTGATGACAGTGAAGGAAGCATTATGTATCCTAAAGGCTCTGACACGTTATCTCTGCATTGATCACTATTCCTAGTATCACTCTGAGCAATTGGCAACTGAGCATATGTTTGTGTAGCAACCATTAGAGTCACAGATTGACTAATTTTTCATGAATGTGAAAGCAGGAAAGATCTCTTTGAGATGAAGATTTTGGAAGTAATGGCCATTAATCCTTTGACCCCTTAGCTTTTAGTTGGTGGTGAGGTAGCAAATTTGAAGTAGAATAAAAAGCTGGCTCTAAGCTGCCAGGCCATGGTTGGCAGGACATGGAGAGTGAATGGAGAAGAAAGAAATCTCATCATTGCCTCCTGGAGAAGTTTTGGGGAATTCTCTCATTCCTACCAAGCCACACATTAAAAAGCTTCAGCCAGCATGAAAGGAACTCAATGTTCTCTTTGGGAATTCTTTTGTTTGTTTTTGACTTTCCAGGTTCTTTGCTTTTACATCTTCACTTTCAGTTTTGTGATTTTATAGAATTCCTGTTTGTGTATCCATGTTCATCTTTGTGTATATTTTTTCTTGGGCTCTTCTTCTTTTTATTTTCTTATTTTGTTCCATTTTTTGTTGTTGATGATGATGTTTTGTTTTATTATATTTTATTTTATTATGATTTTTTTAGATGTGTGTTTGATTTGTAAGGAGGCTATAGGAACGAATTGAAAGCAATTGGAATAGGGGAAGTGAGGAAGATCTTTGAGGAACTGGAGAAATTGTAATTAGAATATTTTGTATGAAAAAAAATCTAATTTCAATAGGAGAAAATAAGGGGTAGAAAGGTTCTGCTACTTTCCATAGTATCATTGGAAGAGTACCAGTCCCTCCGTCTATTCGAACTCTGGTGATAATGCAAACTAATATGAAGGAAATGGTTGAAGTGTACAGATATGCTTCCAGGCCAGTCATGACCGAGTCATTAAACTTTTGTTTCACACATGACAGGTTCACACCAGGATTCACGATGCCCCACTCAGATTTCATTTCAGTAGACACAAATGTTTCCAGCTTCTACCTGCCCTGAGGGGGCTTTCTCTAAGACTGCTTGCTTCCCAACTTGACCATCAGATATTTGAACAGAAAGTCTTTGGCTGGAGCTATCCTGTCAACTCAAGAGAGCAGCTCACTGAAGTGTTTCTTTATTTTCTATCAAGTCCATTATTTCAGACTTGAGTCTGAACTGAAGGTTCTCTACAAACTCATTTTTCTTTGAACTTTTATAGAATGCTGCCTCCAGCAAAACACCATCTTATTACTATTTAGAGAAACCAGTGTTAAAACAGAAACCAGTCGCTATAATACTGAGATAAAATACTGAGATAATGAAAGGTAAAAGCTCAAAAGAGAGATATTAGCAATATTTTAAGTCACAAGTCTTTTATAGTTTTCTGAAACCCACAAGGAGATAATAAGATAGTGTGTCACACACTAATGTGTGATGCAGTAGTTCCTGGTATTTGAGAGGGAATTACTATCGCTAAAATTTTATGATATTGACACATAACTGACTCTACACGCATACACTCTGGGAAACTCCAGAGTGTATACAACACAAGATAAAAAGCTCAAAGTAAATGGTTTCTGTTATCAAGTAACACAAGTTCAAATGCGTCTGAAATGGGTTACATATGAGATTCTAACGCAGAAGGTAAATTTCTTTAATTCTATTCTTAACACAATAGAAAAGGATGTGAACAATATCTCATAATATTGCCTTAAAGAATGCTTTGAGATAATGAACCTACAGTGTTTAGTAAGTTACTCAAAAGAGGAAACACTGTTTTTCTCATATCCCATATCAATAATTGTTTTCTATATCACACTGTCATATACATGACATGTCAAATACACAAAAAAGCCCACCCTCCCTCTTACATAACAATATTAAAAGCAAAACTTGAACAAAGAATGGTAGTCATTCTGTCTTCTGTACTGTATTATCTGACAAGATCATCCAAATTTTTTGAAAACTCTCATGGAAGAAAAATCCTACCTTTCCCTCTGTGTTAGAACTATTTGCCATTGAATGTATTGTTTTCAATGTTATTGTACTCATATCTACTTCGAAAACCACGTGTAATCAATTTTAGGTTTCAGTGAAGCAGGCAATGCAGTGACCAACAGAAGTGCATTGTGTCAATAATTTTAGGCCTGCTTTGGAATACTAAACTATGCAGAAAAAGATATCAGAGAACACTAGGCTAACCTGCTGAATTCATACAAATGTATCAGATTCTTGAGTATAAAAGAACGGAAGACAAATTCTCCAAAGCATTGATTCAGATCCATCTAAGTGGTAGAAATTAAATCTTACAGCTAAAAAAATCAACTATTTGATAATGCAAATAGTAATAAGGAGAAAATATATCATGGTGCACTGAGAAGCAAGAGAAGGATGCAAATATGCTTTTTGTTTTAGCAAAACTCTTTGAATGTGGAAGACCCTGTTCCATAAGCCACTCCCAAATAAACACACTGAGGTTTAATAGTTATAAATAATTTGCCAACATCTCAGACAAGTTAATTCTTGCAATTAAAGTAGATCTTGTATGTTTGAGACATGGCTTCTGTGTAGCCTTAGAGCCTGTCCTGGAACTCTTTATGTAGATCAGGCTGGCCTCAAACTCATAGAGATGTACTTGCCTCTGCCTCTTGAGTACTAGGGTTAAAGTTGTATGCCACCACCATCCTGCCTAACCCATATTTCTTATCTTTGCTTTGTCACATATCTTGGTACCTTTCCTCAGAATGGAAATCCCATTTTCCTTCTCTCTACATCTGCTGGAGACTTCCCCACTCCACCCTACTTTCTCCTACCATTCTCAGTTTGGCTCTCCTGCCTAATCTTATCCTGTTCAGCTCTTTGCCAGTCAGCTTCTTTATTAACAAATCACAATGACATAGATTTACACAGTGTAAAGGAATATTCCACAATTATTTGAAATCATCTACATGGACTTTGAGCTTTCTTAAAGAAATGTAGATAAGCACCACTCTAATGGATAAAGACATTACTCACTTTACAAACCTTCCTTTACCTCAGTGTTACTGATGTTAAGCCTTTTCTGAATTCTCAGACTTGGGATGAGCTTTGGATGCTTTGCAATATTAATGAAAATGACATAACATTGCCTTTCTCTCTACCTGGAAATTCCAACATTATGTTTATGAGACATAAACACATGTTTTCATATAGCTGCTAGTATTTGTTGTTAACATACAAAATCCATTAGATTGATGAGGCAACACTATACAACCATTTTATTGTAAGAGGAAGCTTTGCTTTGCTGTTGTTTTTATGCCTAATTTTGAATAGTTTCTGTTAACACTCCTTTAAATACTTTATCATATTTTTTCTATCTATTGTTTATTTCTTGGTTATTGTGTGAGAGTGAATGTGTGTGTGAGTGTGAAAAAAAGAGAAAACAGAGAGAGAGAGAGAGAGAGAGAGAGAGAGAGAGAGAGAACATGTCACAGAGCAAATGTATGGAACTTAGAGAAAAAATTATGGACCCTGGAGATTGAACTGATTGTACAATGAGGCTCGGTGACAGAAACCTCTTCCTGCTGATTCATCTTTCTGGCATTACTTCACAGGTTTTTACTTATTTCCATGTGGGCTAGGTTATTTTTGGAAAAATGAATACAGATTTTTGCTTAAAATAGATCACTTTTAACCTAATCTAGAGTTTTAGTTCCTTTAATTTCCTCTATGTGCAGTCAAACATAATGCAAAATTGTTGGTTGGCAATTTTCAGAACTAACTCATAATTTACAAAATCATGCACGTTTACATACAGTGTTCTGTGATGATGACCTTTGTCTGCTACCTGAGACATAAATCATATCACTCTGTAGCAAATCCTCTGTGAATATTATCATAACTGATGACAAGAAGCCATGATGTCTTAAAATAGAACACTTTGAGGGAGAAAATGAGAGAATAATTCATATATTTTTATTGCAACATGTTACAATTATTCTTTATTATCATCATAAGTAATAATTGCTTTCTTTAAAAATCTGGCAGTTGAAAATGATCAGTGTTCTGAATATTTTGGAAACTCATAGAATGCACAGAGTTTAGTACGACTACACTGCTGTCATCTATCCTACTACATGTCTTGAACTGGATCTCCTCTTCCTAACAGTGAACTATTATATATTGAGTAAATCATCATACATTAGAGTGCATTTCTGTGTTCAAATTCAGAATAGGTTACTCAGTTGTAAAAGTGCTTAACTAATTTACATTTTCATCAGAAATGTGTAAAATTCATTTTCTTTACATTTTCATCAATCCTTGATGTTAGCCTTAATATTATATTCATCGTAATAACACATTTTAAGGTAATTTGCATTTCTTAAATGACTAGTGAGATTTAACACTTTTCCTCACATTATTTGCTCATTTCTATGTCCTATTATATATTCTGGGACAATAATTCATTATGTTTCTGCTGTTTTAGTCAATGCTGTTTATTTTAACATTCACATCTAGCTAGACCAATATTATTCACTATGTCAAGATTTTAGTTTTAAAAAATTTCTTTGCTGTAATAATGTGGTCAAGTTTTATGATATACTTGGTAAAACTTTAATAAATGATGATCACCATATATATAAACTTGCAATACTTGGCTAATTTTGACATCATCATAGACACTTAGTATGGTTCTAGCATTTGAAGTCATTATAATTGAGATTTTCCAATATGTGGGTTTCTCTGATTCCAGACTTGCCTTGCTCCCATGGTGAATCTTAGAGATTCAGATGAAATCTGGATATAGTTACAGAAAGTCTTATTAAAAATCATAGAAAGAGTTAGCATTTCTAAGACTTGACAAGAAAAAGATGAAGAAAATTATAAAAATGTGTATTTAATAAATTGTCCCAAATTGAAGGTAAGACATTAACAAGAACCACACTCACCTTTTAAAAGTATCATATAAAGTATATAAAGAGACATACCCTAGACTGGCAAGGAATTTGCAAAGCAAAGGTCCTATGGACATTATCACATCAGTTCTTTCTCCCTTTCCTTGCAACCCACTTTTCTCAAAGTGACAGCTTTCTTTTTATTGTAGTTACATGCATATATATAAATATATATGCATAAGTTACATAAATACAACCTGCTGAGTCATTTTACTGTAGCTTGTTTTTATACGATTTTGAAAGGACCATTGGGAAGTCATTCACTTGAAATTGGAAATGACAGATGTCAGCAACAGATAACATAGTTTTATGATACTGAATGGATAATATTTTTAAGTATCCTAAAAACACACTGAATTGCTACATTAGGTTTAGACAGACTCCTTTTGCACCACCATCTTCTTTTAGATATTTCATTAAAGTTTATATTTTAATGCACAAGATAAAGAAAATTTTTCCAAATATTGGAACAGTGAGAGAGAGATTCTTATCTTGATTTCACTTGTATATGTAACCTTATATGATCTAGAGTTATCCAACAGGTCAAATTATTATTTGATGTATTAGAATCCAAATGTACAGGTATTTGCAATTTATCATTAAGACCTTGCCCCTAAGTGCACTTGATTTGTTTATTTAAAGTAAATAGCTGCACATTTTGATTCCCTCTGACACATGTCAGAAAGGTTAAGATCAACAACACAAGTGATTGCTCATGCTGGCAGTGTATGTAGAATAAAAGGAATCCTTACTCAATGCTGATGGGAGTGCACACTTGTGCAACCACTATGGAAATCAGTATGGTGGTTTGACAGAAAGTTGGGAATCTATCTACCTCAAGATTCAACTATACCTCTCATGGACATGTTCCCAAAAGATGCTTCATCTTACCACCTGGGCACTCACTCAACTGTATCCATTTCTGTCATATTCATAATAGTCAGATATTAGAAACTGCCTAGATATCCATCAGCAGAAGAAAGGATGAAGAAAATATGGTATATTTACACAATGGTGTATTATTCAAACTCACAGAGACTGAAGACTCAAGCAGTTTCAACACAGGTCTGCCCAAGGTCCTTTGCATACAGATTTACTCCTACATATATGAATGAGTAAGTCTCTTATTCTTGTGTCTTCTCTTGGGATGTTTATTTTTTTTATCCCCCTTTTGTTTGCCTTGTCTAACTTCAACAAGATGGTTTTGTTATTGTTGTTTTATTTTTTTCTTCATTGTTATCTCTTAGACTATTTTTTCTAATGAGGGAGAGACAGTGAGTACATCAGAATGTAAAGAGAGGTGGGAAGTAACTGGAAGGAGTTGAAGCAGATGGCTTTATAATCACAATACATTTCATGAGAAAGGAGTGCATATTTAAGAAAGTGGTAAACTAGTAAATTAGCTTGACCCCAAATTCTTAAGACACATTATCTTTACACTTAGATGACCCTACATTATGTAGTACTTTAGGAGGTGGCTACAAAATAATGTATGTCTGTGGATGGGTTTTGTGTCATTTAATCATAAGAAATAAATAGGTATGAAACAAAATAGGTATATTTATCTAAAAGGAAACTGAACATTCATTGGGACTCTGCATGCATACTATATGACACTAAGGAAACATGATACCTCTAGTTCAACAAATTGATATATATGAGAGTCATCAACAAATTGATATATATATATATATATATATGCGAGTCATCAATATAAAAATTATTGGTGTTTGATGCTAATTATTATGATCACAAGTAAATTTATATGCACAGCTATAGCAAGAATGATATTATTTCCACAAAGTTAATTGAAAGTCATTAAGATTGATTGTTACCTTAGCCACATGAATGTGTACATGGATCTATTTCATTAAGAGTTTTTCAGGTGAAGGCTTATTTATTTATTTATTTTTATCGCCTGCCAGTTCAATACATCTATGCAGTAGATTTTAGTCCATTTTTTTCAGCTCATTATGCTCCCTCATCTCCATCCTCTCTCAGCGCCCCTCTTAGCACAGTTCTTCTCACAATTCCCTCTGACATTTTTTTTTGTTGTTTTCTTTCAGTGTGTGTTCAGTTAGTTTAGCATTTCTAACTGTCCAAGGTGAGAAGGTAACTTACCAGAACAGGCAATGTACCATACCATTCACAAACTGAGAAAACATTTCCAAAGCCTCAGTGATAATAGATGTGACAAGCTTTCTGTTAAAATACAAGAAGGAGTAACAGTTCATTCCATATGCAGCATAAAATTTAAAAATCTATTCACACACAGATGAGGCCACATTGTTCCGCTGTGATCCTGAATATTTCTGGAAAACACATAAGAAATTCGAATGAGGATTTTCTGATTATCAACAATATTTTGTCTTTCATATCCAGAACTGAGAATAACTTTTGGTGATAATCTTATTGGAATTATTTGTTTCAGTTCTATATCATTTATTTCTATGAAGAAGCAGCTGTTATCTCGCAGGCCTAAAATCAAGAGAGAGTATATATTGCTAAATATCTGCATCATTCGTCTATGTTCCAGCATTGATGCAGAAAATAAATTTCTACCCAAACCTGTCTGAACTCACTGGATGAATTATGACAGACACATTGACTAGAACTCTCTTACCTGCATTGCAAATACTTGGCAGGGTATCATTTCTGTTTAGATAGGATTCATACTGTGATTGCTGGCACCAGTTTATCTGAACTGCAAACCACTCATCTGAAAGTTCTTTTAGAACCTGGTCAAGACATTAACCCTGTCCTGCTGAATGGCCCTCGAAAAATCACTTTAGGCTTTTTGGATGAAGAATGACTGTGGTGTTTCATTAGTGGTACTTTATTCTTTTATTACGATTCAAGGTCCTTCTTCAAGTTCACTTAGGGAATTGATACAGATTTTGTTCTCTTTGTCATTTTGGAGGCCCACAATAAAAACGGACATGTGAAATCATTGTCAAGGACAGTTCTTTATTCTGACTCAGAGGCAGTGTGTGTTACATTGCTATCTCAAATACTGTGCTTTGAGACATTCTTGAGTTCTACTTTATTTTATTTAAGAGTCTAGTCACTAATTAAAGGCACCAATGAAATGTGCATATGCATACACAAGTACATACTCATTCCTGATTTTCCTGGCTATGCATCATTTGAAATATTAGCATTTGTAAAAAAAATGGTTCTGGAATCATCCGGTAAGGTAAGAGAAACCCAGAATAAAAAAACGACAAATACACCGCCATTCTCTCATGTAGAACATAGGTTTAATGTGTGCATGAGCTCCAATGCATGCAAATGAAGGTGTGTGTGTGTGTGTGTGTGTGTGTGTGTGTGTGTGTGTGTGGAGTATGAACTTGTCATATTTTTTCAACTTGATACAAGTTATGGTGTCTTGTAGAGATGAAACCTAAACAAAAATAATATCGAACTGTAATTAGGTCTGTGGGATATTTTCTTGGTTAATGACTGGTGTGAGAAGACACAGCCCACTGTTGGAGGTTCCTTCTCTGGGAAAGTGGCCCTTGATTCTATACACAAAAATAATTAGAACAGGCCAAACAAACCATGAGAGGAATGCCAATAAGCACCCTTCCTCCATGACCTTTCCACCTCTGCTTCAGGTCCTGCCACAAGGTCGCTGCCTAGAGTCTCTGTTTTTGCTTCCCTAATGATAGAGGAAAACAAGAAAAAAAACAATATTTCCCTCCAAAGTTATTTTTTGTCATGTCATGGAGTTTAATGAAAACAATTTGAAACAAACACGAATGACGTCAATGAAGTGGGCAGAAGAGGTCTTGATAGAAGAGATTATCGGGCAGGATGAAGGCAGGTTAATGGATTACATGAGATAGAGAGACAGAAGAAGAAACACTGGTCTGGAGGAGTATGGTCAGAAAGAGTAGCTCAGAAAATTGTGTCTGCTAACAGAATAGAACATAGGCACATTTACAATGATACCTCAAAATATTCTAAAATTCTGTCCTTAAAGACTTTTCTAATTGTTTACTTGGATCATATATTTAATTTAAAATATTTGTACTATAGAAGTAGTTTGAAATTAACTGTCTTAGTGTGAGGTGTAGACCTGGCTAACCTTTACTACCACTAACCATTACATAAGAAACACCATTCCAGTTGATTTCTATCAGCAGGAAGAACTTTGTAAAAGTGATTCAGTGTCCAGAAAGAATTTTCTGTAATATTTATTTTTTGTCAGTTCATTTTTTATTAATTAAATTTACTTATTTATTTTACATCCTGATTTCAATTTTCCTTGCCTACTCTTCCTCCATCTTCTCCTCCTTCCTCCCCTCTGCCAGTTTCAATTCATTCTACTTCCTTTCTGCTTAGAAGGTTCAGGCTTCCAATGGATATCAACAAAACAAAGCATATGAAGTTACTATAGAACTAAACATCTCCTCTTGTGTTGAGGCTGGGCAAGGCAACCCGGTATGAGGAATAGGTTCACAACATCCAGTCAAAGAGTTCTGGACAGTCCTTGCTCCTACTGTTAGGATTTCTGTAAGCTTCACAAATGTCACACATATGTAGAGTGCCCAGGTCAGTCCCACGCAGACTCTCTGGTTGCCAGTTTGAACTCTGTGAACTCCTATGCGTTGATTATGTGTTTTTTGCTGTGATGTCCTTGAACCCTCTGGCTTCTACAATCATTCCTCTCTCTCTTCAGCAGGATTCACCAAACTCATGCTAACATATGGTGGTGAGTCTTTGCATCTGCTAGCATTAGTTGGTGTATGAAGCCTCTGATGACAATTGGAGTAGGTACCAATCTATGGGTATAGCAGAAAACCATTAGGCACCATTACCTTGACACTTCTTTTCTCCAATCATTGATGAAGAGTGAGAGTACTAAAAGAAATTACTAGAAAATGGTGTAGGGGCATTTCAGGGTCAGGAATAAACCTGGTGTAAGGGAAAATCTCCAGAACCTACAAAGATAACTCTAGCTAATATCCCTAGCAATATAAGATAGCTAGTCTAAACTGGCTATCTCCTGTGACCATGCAACACTTCCAGTGGAGGAACTGTGATGTCAATCCAGCCAAATAACCTTTGACCTACAGTCTGTCCTGTCTATGGGATGTTATGTGGTAAGGGTGGAACAGAGATTGTGGGAGTGGCCAAACAGTGATGGTTCAGCCTGACACCCATGCCAAGGTAGTGAGCCCACCCTTGACGCTGCTTGAGTGCCAGCATCCAGATGCTGGATGGCTCAGAGACCTAGGATTGAATACACAACTGGAGAAAATAAATGTCACAGAAAAAAAAAAAACAAGCAGAAAAACAAGCAAACAAAAAGCAGGTAAAGTCAAAATTTGGAGGGAAGGCAAAAAGTCTGTTTAAATAAGAGTGTATATAAATCAGTCTCCTACTAGAGAGAGATGATTTTACAAATGTTCCGTAAGGAACAGAATATATAATAAGCAAATTTAAAGTTTCTGACCATACATATGCCATGTGGAGTTTTTATTGTAATTGTTTCATTCCCAAACCATCTGTGTTTTCATTCAATGCTGAAGTCTGATGATTTAGCAAGGTGCAACTTGATCATTGGGAGCAACATCTGGACATAATCCTGAGGACTTGCTCTCTGCTCCCAAAAATGTGTGCTTCAGGTTCTGTTAGATGGTGCCTTTTTGGTTTTCTACTTTTGAGGAGAAATTAGATGTATTCACATGAATATAAACACCTAAAATATACATGTGTATATTGTGTGACATGATCACATATTTGTGAAATAAATTCTTGAAAAGTGGAGGGAGAAGAAAAATGTGGAAATATGATCAAACGCAAAAGGCTTGACCAGCAGTAAATATTTAATGTACTTTTTTCTGTTTCTTTTTGTCTTAGACTAATTAATCATCTTTCAGATATTGCTATTTTCTAACAAAACGTATGCAACTTGGTAGTAATCAAGTGTCTGAGTTGATCTAAATCCACCAT